>NC_068283.1:36943320-37233320 GCF_025860055.1 Xyrauchen texanus | reverse complement strand
GCCTGCAAAATTCAACAGAAAGCTCTGCAGAATTAGAACCACAACATCTCATTCAAAAAAAAATCAACAAATCCCTCTCCCCTTGTATCTTTGTTTGTTTAATATTTGGCTAATTTGATTTTGCTCTTAGCTACCAATAAGACTGTACTGTTGGACTCCCAGCTCTGTCTTCCATCAGCCTTTCCAACATGCCCTCAGTTGAATAAGGATTTCCTGTTGTTTCTGGAAATATAAGGGAAAAGGTCCTTTCAACATGTTTCCATGTAACAAATAAATGGTGTTCTAAAGGAAGGTTCGGGAGGAGCTTGTCACTTTAGTCCTGTTAATCACAACACAAGTGCATATAAGCAGCTGCTTACCTTCTCTTCAACTCATCCGGGATCCCTCCACCATCTTCAATTGTCATCTTTATTAACTTAAATTAAATAGTCTGGGGGTGGGGGTGGGGGTGGGGATGGGGATGGGGTGGGACTCAGCCCTTTTTTACAGACAGCAAGACAATTTTTTATTCCTTACAATATGTTTACCATTTCCACTTCAAGGACTAGTTTGAAAACTTGTGAAAAAGGTAAATGACTTTACACCAAAGAGCTGAGTATAAATCAAGCACACGAACACACACGTGACACACAGAAAGAGAGGAAGAGAAAGAAAAAGAAAAAGAGAAATTTCACACTTTGATACTTTCAGTTTATCTTGACATTAACTGGAAAGTTCTCAGCAGAGAGTTTGTGTGTCTGTGTGTGGGAGAGTTCATGGGTATATCATCGTGCTCATGTGTGTAAGTGAGTGTAGGTGTGTGTGAATTGTTTTGTAATGTGTGTTCATGGGTGTGAATACATAGCCTATATAAAGATATTCTTGTGTGCCTTTCTGAACAAATGGCTGTAACTTTCATATTAAAGAAATGGCTCACCCAAAAATGCTAATTCTGTCATCATTTACTTAGTCAATCCCTCTTCCGTGGAACCCAAAAGGAGATGTTAGGCTGAAAGTTTGCCTCAGTCACCATTCACTTACATTGCATCTTCTTCCATACAATGAAAGTGAATGGTGACTGAGGTTGTCGTTCTGCCTAACATTTCCTTTTGTGTTCCACAGAGGAAAGAATTTCATGCGAATATAGAAACAACACAAGGATGTGTAAATTATAGCAGGATTAAATATTTTATACAAACTATTATTTTAAGGCTTGGCGATTTTCATACAAATTGTGATACTTAATACTACATTTCGAATAACAACTGTATGGTCAAACACATTTTTTTCTGTGTTAACTCAGTTCCTGTTATAAACTAGACCTTAGAAACAACATTTCTGATGACCAAGCAACTCAAGTTTTTACCCAACTGAGAAAAAAGGAAGTTTTATATTTGAAGCTGTACAAGTAAATGATCTCATATGTTCATGTGCATTTCAGTAATGAGAACACACCCTTAAACATGCAGAGATAAGGGTAGTATGTTGATTTTAAGCTGATTGCAACAGGCACATGCACAATTTTGTCCAAGCACAGAGGAATGGAATAATAAATAGCCTGTTTAAAATTAAGGAAATAAAGGTAAGGATTTTTAAAACTTTTTATACTTGAGAGTATAATTATTCACATTTCAGCTCAGCTTTAAGCGGCTGCATTCTGCAAAAGAGTAATAGGAATTAAACATTTGTGAACAGGCTATAGCTTTTTATTTTTTTTTTACCTTTATTTCAATTATATTGAAATTAAAAGGACAAATAAAAAAAATTAAAAAAAATCCAAACAAAAGGGATATTTTCCATCATGTGATCATTCTTGATCAAGTAGCCTAATCATGAAGTGGCCATTTCAATATTAATTATTTACTGAAAAGCAAGTGTATCTAGACCACCAGTAAAAAAAAAATAAATAAATATATATATATATATATATATATATATATATATATAGCCTATATATATATATATATATATATATATATATATATATATATATATATATATATATATATATATATATATATCCTTTAATGATCTGTTATGGATCTTTGTAAGCTTAAATGGCATAAAAAAAAATAGCTGGCATACAAAATGACTGCAGTGGAGCGATTTCATGTATGACAGGAAACTGCTATTGAAATGCTGCTCTGATCAGCAATTTCCATTTAGAGTTTATTTGGTTGACACTAAAATGCTTAAATATTCAGATAATGGTTGACAGATAATCAAAAAACAGAGAACACTTAAAATATCTTTAGGTTTACTTAATTCTCCCTTGTTCATGTAACTCAAAAAATGTATGTACAGTAACTAAGTGAACATACATTAACCAGGTTGTTTATTTATTTATTTATTGTATTTAATCCATTTGTGTTGGGAAAACATGAATATTTTTTGTTTGGTTATCTGAAACTGGGCAGGGGGCTTCTAGTTCCCAGGATGCTTTTGTATGGGAAGAGTAAACGCTCAAATGTATTTTTGTGTGTGTGTGTGTTATTTGTGCAAGACGAATATATAGTGGGATACATGTTAGTGTTTAATGATTGGTTAAGCTGAGATTTAGAAGAGTTCTAGTTATGTTTGAATTTGGGGGGTTGAGCTTACGATCAGTACAGTTAGATGCAACACAGGATATTGATTGTTCCCTTCATAGAGCAATTGTTTAGTTTCTAAACTACACTTCCCACCAGCATGTACTTAGCATGCCAACATTAGTGGTGGTGAGTTTGATTCCGTTTACCAAAATGGTTCATTCACATTTGTTCGTTGATTCGTTTATTGACCATTTCTTCAAGATACGCCTTTGTGCCTGTAGATGGAGCCAAATGACCGTATTTTAAGTAATTGCATTGAACCAAAAGCAATCATTCATGACCAGAACAAGTCTAATTATCCTTTATTAAAATATGCTTGTTTACAATTCAACTAAGAGACTTCAGCACTGCAGTGTTTAAGCATTATGAGCGTTTCCCCACTTGTGAAAAAGCATATCTATCATATTCTGAACTGCTCAGCATTCACCAAAAAGAGCAGCTCCTTGTCCTCTCCTTCAGTCTAACAGCAGATCTTCATTCACAAATATGATGACTGATTCGTTCAATTCGTTTGTGAACGAGTGTACCAGTACATACATTTTGTTACTGAATGAGATGACCGACTATTTCAGTGAAGAGGTGTATTCGTTCAGTGGGTCAAACCAATGATATGCTCCTTCACAGATCGAATGCCATTGGGTCATGCTTTAGTCAGTCTTTAAAATTACAAAAAAGCAACACAAGGATGAAACTAATGATATGCTCCTTCACAGCCTGCATTCAAATGCTATTTGCTCATGTTATAGTCAGCCTTTACAGTTATGAAAAGCCACGAAAGCAGTCTCGTGCTTCAAACTACTGAGTTTTCTCACCTACAGTACATGTAAGTAACGTCACATTACCGCAACTAAAAATAGCAGCCGTACATTACACAAAAGCTAATGGAAAGGTTAAACTTTAAAAATAACTATAAGTGACTCAATAATTATTTCAAAATCAAAACTGCGAAAAAAAACAAAAAAAAAAAACTGAATATTTTCCCCCAGAGTTTAGTTTGTCTATTTAGTTTGAATAGTCCGTGTCTCTCCTCTCTCTCTCTCTCTCTCTCTCTCTCTCTCTCTCTCCCCTACCCCTCACACTTTTGTAAGATCTGGGAAATCCCCTTTCCTTAGTTTCCTGGCAGTTGCAAGAAACATAGAGTGACATTCTACATTTGTGTTTACACTGTGTAGCTCTACTAGTGGGTAACGGACGGAAGATCAGGTTTACCATACGCTTCATGTATCATAAGTGTACCAGACGTACTTTCATTCTTCAACAGCTGCATGAAGATATGGAGCGTTTAATATGATGTGCTCTGTGATGTGTTCCTTTAATAAAAAATTGATTTTACATTCTTAATTAAAACATGGATGGTTTTTGACACGGATTTGAAGAGCATCATGTTTTTGTCACTCAAAGTAAGTAAAACAATGTCATTTTGGGCATTTTAAGAATTTTTTAGATGTTTTCTATTATTCTTTCAAAGCTACTTTTAAGCATTTTCTTAAATTATTAGGTTGCATAAAAATTTATTTCAGAGACAAAAAGCGTATGTACTGCTTGGTGTGCATGTGCAAAGTGTAAAAAAGGAAGGAAGTTTTGAGTTTAAAAGCAATGCGTACTTCTCACAACCACAAATGTCTTTTTATTTTTTAAACTAAAGTATCTGTTTTCTTGAAAGAGCTCCATTTTATGAGCTGAATATGCTTAAATGAACTGAGAATGCATGTCACATTTATTCCTAAATTTGAGTTTCTAAATATTCAGATATCTTGGAGGAAACTGGGAGATCCACCTGTAAGACGCATTTAGCTGGTCTCCGGTCTTGCATCTCAGCCACAATGTTTTCCACCTGGATGCTGCATATGAGTGTAGTTGCTCTGCTTGTCATAACCACCAGCGCTGACCAGTGTGCACTTCATAATGTCACACCTGGGACTGGTGAGACACTTTCATACATCATTACGTCTGTTTATTAAAAAAAAATTATCCACCAGATAGACCCTTATCATTGGTTTATCTAATCATGTTGAGTCTTTTGTCCTGGACCTATACACATAAATGTTATTATCCCAACACAAACAAATTCTAATATAAGACTGGACTAAACATTCAACAGATTTTCCATTGCAGACACTTGTAACTCAGGGCATGAATTCAATTATTACTTTAAAACTTCACTTCTAACTAATATCAAGAGTTAAGAAAAAATCACCCATAAGGATTTTTTAGCAACGTTGTATGTCTAGTAAATGTCTCTGAAAGTTCCTGCTTGTGGTCAGATGTCTGTGACACAGTGATGCTCTAGGAAAAAGCTTTGAAACATAAATATATGTAAAAAAAGAAGAGGACAGATTCATCATCATTCATCTTTATATTCTCCTGTTGCTATTATTATAAAAGGTATGCATTTAGATTTTTTAACGTTTTGCGATGTTTTAATTTAAAAAAATTTGCGGGTGGGTTGTGTTTTTTAGTCCACTGCATTGAAAATCTTAGCCAAACGAATAGTGCAACTAATATCACATCATAATATCATATTAATCTGCAATTGCAGTTGCATTTCCTATGGACTAGCTAGCTAACATATTTAGCAACAATGACAAATGTCTTGTTGAAGTTTTCTCTCATCCAGATCTGTCTCTTACTGGTTCATAGTTCTTGCGAGCATTGTTGCTGTTGCTTTCTTGCTTGAAAGGCTTCCTGCTATGATCAAATTAATACTGAAATGTCAGGGGCCATTTTTACTAAAGTCTGTAACTGTTTTGAGTTGAAATATGGCACCAATTTGTGTTTGTCTTAAAGAAATAGTACACTAAAAAATTCACCTTCACTTTCACTATTTACTCACCCTTGTGCCTCCCAGATGTGTATGACTTTTTCTTCTACTGAACACAAACAAAGATTTTTTGAAGCATATCAGGTAACCCAAATGACTCCAGTAGAGATTTAGAGTAAAAAATAATGCATCTAATAAATTCATCAGTTTTTCACCTATCATATCACTTGTGAAGACATGGATTTAACCACTGGAGTCATATGGATTACTTTAATGCTGCATATATGTGCTTTTTGGAGCTTCAAATTTCTGGCCACCATTCACTTGCATTAAATGGATGAACAGAGTTGAGATATTCTTCTAAATCTTCATTTGTGTTCTGGTGAAGAAAGAAAGTCATACACATCTAGGATGGCATTAGGGTGAGTAAATAATGACTGAACTGTCATTTTAAGGTGAACTATTCCTCCAACAGGGTAGTTCACCCAAAAAGAACAATTCAGTCATTATTTACTCACCCTCATGTTGTTTCAAACATGTATAACTTTGATTCTTACGCAGAACACAAACTGAGATGTAAGGCAGAATGAAAGCCTTAGTCACCATTCACTTTTATTGTATTACAAACGTTCCAATAAAAGTGAATGGTGACTGTCGTTCTGCCCTAAATCTTCTTTTGTGTTACACAGAAGAAAGAAAGTCATATGGATACGGAACAACATCAAGGTGATATAAATAATGCTGATTTTGGAGTGAACTATCCCTTTAACTATAACTGTTCATCTCATTTGACCCTTTGATCTATAATACTGACCTTTGATCTCTTGTTTTAGGGTCTCCAGTTATGGATTCTTTGCAGTGCTACAATGACTTTACGACCCAGGTACAATGCACATGGGAGGAAACACATGTTCATTCACACACAGCAGGAAATACATCATCACAGACATTGTACTACAAGGACATAAGACGTCATTACAAGTGAGATTGACTTTTCTTTGGAGAAAAGTTCTGGGGAAATTCTCGTTATCTGCAAAATTATTAATAAATAGGTATTTCTGACTCTTTTCTTATCTCTCTCTGTCTCTGTCACTTTCTCTTGTATCTCTCTCTGTGAAGAAATGACATACTTTGCATCTCGAATGGACCCGGTGTGCTTTTATCCAATGGGAAGGTCTCTCACAGCTGTCACTATAAAACCAAAAGGTTTAGCAGTGGAACATCTCACATTCTATTCTTCGGAGTACCCTGTATATCAAAACCCACAACTTTTAGGGTAGCCCAGCAGGGTAAGTGCATGTTTTGTGTATGAATGTTTGTTCTGAAGCATTTCTAGTGTGGAAAAACCTTTCACAGTTGTCTGTGTGCATTTTCAGGAAAAGTTCTCACCCCGATTGACTTGACAGAGAAGTTGGCTGATGGGAAAGGTCATCTGCTGTCCTGGAGAAGCCCTTATCCAGCATCCTCAAATATCACAGGAACACTCGTGTACCAGCTTCAGTATCGCAGATATGGGAATGACTGGATAGTGAGTACACGCAATTACATGTTTACCTGGCTATATAAAAGAGAACATGCCATTGAATAGGGTTGTCTGAAGTGATAACAATTTTAAATCTAGTTTAAAACTATATTAGTATAAAAATTAGGGCTGTCAATCGATTACATTTTTTAATCGAATTAATTACATGGTGTCCTGATTAATTAATCGCGATTAATCGCATATACAAATATTTGCTGAGAAAGCCCCTCATATAACAACAAGTCAATATATAATGATGATATAATTATACATAGTTATCTTTAAATATTAAAAAATTATATATATATATAAAATAAACAAATATTCAGATAATTAAAATGCATTACATTCTTGTGGCAGAAGAGTTCATCATTGATAAAACAATATAAAAAGCGGCTTTAGAATACAATGTATTGTTTACTACCATATTATTGATCATAAGTCAATCATTGGCATACAGTTCACAGCAATCCATTTCACAAGTGAATTTGTCAATCAGTTGGAGATTTATTATGAGGGCTTGTTTAAGGATCCGTCAATGTACACCTGCGTCAGAATTTTTTTTTTTTTTAGAAACAAGCCACATAGTACACAATACTACAGATATATTTTACAATAATGCCAAGACATTATTTCCATTACATAGTGTAATGGTTTTCAATGCTTTGGAGTTGTTGGAGGTACAAAGAGTATTTAAATCATATTTCAAGTCTTTACAAAAAAGTGCAAATAGGGGCTTTATAGACAATATTAACTTAAGTTATCAAATCTGTGAAAACCAAATAAAACGTCTTTATAAAGCAAAAACAAACTAGTTAAAATAGAGGTACGTACAAACAAAGAAACTTTTCACCTACAGCATTACAGCAGCAGCAGAGTGGATCTATTTCAGGGAGCATGTTTCTTAAATAAAGATTGACTGGGTAAAAACAGTGTAACAGTTTAAAGGACACCTCCTTAACCTTGTTGGTAATTAAATATGTATGAGGTAAAGACCGTAAGACCTGCGTCAGACATGCTTGTGTCATGTCTCGGGTGTGTTGCGTCATAAAAATAATATGTTTAGGTCACTGTGTCGAGTTAAATATAGTTTAATACTCAATCTTTAAACACATCTTAAAATCCCTTAAAGATCGCATTTGCGCTCCATCAAGTGTTTTGAACGCAATAAATAGTTTTCTTCACTGTTGCTCACACAGCTGAAATTTCGATTACTGCCCTCTGGACTAAACAGGTGGTACTACAAGCTTGAATTTTTCAGGAAAGCATTGCGATTAAAGTGCGTTAATTTTTGTCAAATTAATCGCACGTTATTAACGCGTTAAATCGACAGCCCTAATAAATATATATATAAAAAATTCACTGCTGTTTTTAAGAAATAATCATTTTAAAAGTTTTTATTATTATATATTTTTTTTTTTATAAATTTAGTTTTTTACAAGAGTTACAGGAGGAGACTTTTACATTTTGTTTACTGTCGGAGAACTGTCTGACACCACATGATTTAAAAAACTTTTTTTTTTTACTTCAAGCCCAAATAAAAAATCGAAATGACTTTGAATTAGGCAATTAAAAACATGTTCATCATACTGGAGTTGTATTCATGTAATTGATTGGTGTGAAATGCCATTTAATGTCATTTTGAATTACTCAATATCTGGACAAAAACATAAGCATCATGTCATCGACCCAATTACAAACTATCCCTACCCCTTCAAGAAAACGTTTTACAATAAAATAACCAATTTTACCTTTCCTGGTGTCCCCAAAGGGAGGTTTTGTCAGATTTAGCTAATATATATGTTAGTTTTGGTATATTTCATCTATATGTAAGTATAGCTAAGTAACCATTCCACACACAAAAGCAAACCTCTTAACAAAACAGTAAGTTTTTCAGATAGGATTCCTTGTGGATATCCGGCAATATCTGTGTAAAAGCAGCTTTGTTTCATTGTGTATCGCATGTATGTACTATCACATAGCACAATCTGCCATTGTAAGGAAACAGCAATATAACCTCAAACAAGTCACAAGATTCCCACTGAAGATAAAGTCTCCACATGAAAGAGTATTGCTGGTGTTCTGAAACTGGAGATAGATCAGCTGTAAAGATTTGGATATTTATGTTGGGACATGCTGAGTGCATGTTTGTGTGTATATTCATGCAAGTGTCAATGTTACCAATGAATGCATCTTATGCTGGCAGCATAAGTGCATGTGTGTTTATGTATAGTGAATGCATGTCATTTTTCCTCTTTCTTTTTTACTGGAATAGGTGGTGGACAACATCAATGCCTCTAAGTATATGATTGAAAGGGAGTCACTGTTGCCGGGGTATCCTTACCAAGCCAAAGTGAGGGCGCGGGCCACTGTTGGACTCTGGAGTGACTGGAGCTCCCCAGTGTCCTGGAGAACACACAGTGGTAATAAGATCCACGTCCATAACAAACTGATCATATAAAATTTTAATTAACAGTTTGAAATAGTGAAGTTCAGGTTAGTGATGTTTTTTTACATGCTTTTAGATGGTGTCTTTAACCTGCAGTGTGTGATAGAGGGAGAAACCATTGTGACTTGTTCCTGGCAGATGAAAACCGAACTTTCTCCCTTTATGTCATATCATGTCTTTTGTCAAGACATTGACAGCAGTCTGTGAGTACCATCCCACATTGCATAACATATGATTGATTTAAAGTGTGGTGCCATATCCTACACACTGACAAACCTAACTCATAATGCTTTCAGAGGCTTAACATTCGTTGAATGTTGTAACAACCCTCTGCTGAAGTCCAGTGGCCCTGAGCTGTCAGAGTTTACCTGTTCTGTGAAGACCTCTAACCCTTCCCAGTTAACCATGGAGCTGAGGCCAGTGTACTACAGTAGGACATTTGTGGTGACAGAGAATAGTAAGTCTTTTAAAGAGTGGTTCAAGTAGCTATCTGTTTGCATTCCCATTCATCGCAATGGATGTTTATAGGGGTAGCTCATCTAAAAATAAAAATGATCTTATTATTTACTCACCCTTAAGACATCTCAGATGTGTATGACTTTCTTTCTTCTGCAGAAAACAAATGAAGATTTTTAGAATATCTCAGCTCTGTAGGTCCATACAATCCAAATTAATTGTGGCCAAAACTTTAAAGCTCCAAAAAGCACATAAAGGGAGCATAAAAGTAACTCCAGTGGTTAAATCCATTTCATCAGAAGCGATATGATAGGTTTGGGTGAGAAACGGATCAATATTTTAGTCCTTTTAAACTATAAATCTCCACTTTCACCAGCCCTGCTAAGCGCTTTTTTCTCCAAAAAGTTCTTCTTTTTGTTTTTTTCCTTGAGTGATTCACATTTTTGGTGCATATTGCAAACTAGTGGGCAGGAAGGAGAATTCATAGTAACAAAGACTAATTCTCACACCTATCATATCGCTTCTGAAGGCATGGATTAAACCACTGGAGTCATATGGATTACTTTTATTGAAACTTTGGAGCTTCAAATTTTTGGACCCTTTTGACTTGCATTGTAGGGACCTACAGAGCTGAGATATTCTTCTAAAAATCTTAATTTGCGTTCCACAGAAGACAAAAAGTCATACACATCTGAGATGGCAAGAGGGTGAGTACTTTCATTTTTTGGGTGAACCTTTCCTTTAAGTCCATTTAATGCTTTTTAGAGGCCTTCAAAAAATGTGGCCTACTAAAATATAATGAATATGTCGTGTTTTATTTGTTGCTTGCAAAATTATTCTTCATTATAATACCTTCAGTGGAAAAAAGCTGCTTTTAGGGACAAGATGGTGTAGTTGCAGGGGCTAACTGTACCATACTAACTAGCTTAACAAGAGATATTTTATAATTAATAACCGGCTCTGCATTTTTACCATTAGAGAGCGAGCGTAACGTCAACTAGCATGTTACGACAGTGAATCCCTGTTTGCAGATACTATACAAATGAATGGGGGAGAGCCGTAAACTGACACCTACCTATTAATCAGCAATTTTATCATAGTAAACATCACACATAGTTCATTCCGGAAGGGCTGTTTAGTGTAAAACATGTTGAAGATTAGCAGATAGGTGGTCAACTCAATAAGTGATAAGCTGTTTCCTCACAAAATCAGTTTATTCAGCACACGCAAGCATCTCCTCCATAGACATCCATTAAAAAAAGGCCTCTTGTCTCCTCACCAGTGTACCACCCATAAAATGACAACGTGACTATGTTATGCATTTTGTTGCTAACCTAGTAGGCTTACTTTGAATGAAGGGCTCTGTCCAAACCTCAAACCTCATGGTTGTTAGTGGAGTCTGTAGCTCTGCTATGCTAGTGTCAGTACATTACAGGCTCAGTTGGCTACAAAAGAATAGACATTTGTCCAACAGTATGTACCTGAAATATAAAATATGACTTTAAGGATGTCTTAGATCCCATAATAAAACCGAAACCAACCAACAATCGAGTAAAACTGACATATACTTTAGAAAGAAGGCACGTTTTGATAAGTTGATGGTTAAATGAGCTGTCGGTATAAAAACTAACGACTCTAAAATGGACCTGTAACAGCATATTCATGTGCTCCTTCAGTTCAACTTCCGCGACCCGACCCGGTCAAGGTGGAGGCAGACGGTGTTGTCAACATAACCTGGTCTTTACCAGAAGTCGATGAAGATCTTAACTTCCAAATCCAGCTACAAATCTGGACCAACAAGGTGTTAACTTTCTTTCAGTCTTAATTTATGTTGCAAATTTGCACATACTAAAACGTTAAACTCTTTAGTTGTTGCTGTGATTTATAAAAGGTGTTATTTCTCTCTCTTTTTGTAGAGCTCAGTGCTCTATAACATTACTCGGGGGCAGAGCAGGTTTGAGATTCTCTCTAGCTCTCTACAACATTCAACTCAGTACCTGGCCTACATTAGATTGCAGCATATACCTGATCCTGATCCTGATCCTGAGGTTAATTACGTAGTTTTGCCATCAGAATGGTCTCAGCCAACACCATTTACCAACAACCGAGGTAATATCTTTGATTTCAGACATGGCCTTCTGATCATACAGGCTTATTTCAGTCTTGAAATGTGATATATTCCTTTCTTAAAGCTGAAGTGTGTCATTTCTATGCCACTAGCATCGCCAAAGGAATTGCAAAAAAGAACATATGGATTATTGTATATATAGTTTTATTTATCATCCTAGAATCATAGAGAAAGTAAATGATTCATATTTACATATAGGGTGAATTCAAGTAAATTTGCTAATTTTATGATATGAAAAGGTGGTTGAATGTGTCCAGTGTGAATTCGTTTAATCTTAACTGATATCAATTTAGCTGTTAATACATATTTCATAGTAAGTCAATGCAAAATTAACACTTAAAGGTGCACTCAGTTTTTTTTTTGAGTAAACAGATTTACTCCTAAAGAAATTACCTGTAATATTGAAACATGTGTATAAAATTATGAGCACTCACATGAGCTGAAGACTTCAGTCATATTAGTAACCTTTTAAAAGCTGTTTCATTGTACATGGAGAGGGTCCCTTCATGGGGCTACCCTATTAAGAACACATGGTACTCACATGGTATTAAATTAAACTTGTAATAGAGTGTGCAGATATATATAAATACTTTTTAACGTTTTTGTCCTAACTTGCACCTCCAAACTTAAGGTATGTGTTTGCTCAAGTGACTCTCTAAAGGATCACATGACCAGCCAAATACTACTCACTTATTCTCTGTAACCACCCAGTTATTGGACACTTTCATTGGAAATAAATTAATCACGGCTGATTGTGAATATTTAATTTCTACAATGGCACTGGTACCTGAAAATATTGATTTTGAATCATACTGCATCCACGCCACTGGGTGTCACTGTAATTCCAAGATGACAGAAACAAATAGTTACTGAGTGCACTTTAAAAAAAAACTCTCTTTGTTTGCATGTGTATGCGTGTACAGCTTCATGGCCCATCAGCTACACAATCTACATATTGACTAGTGTGTTTGTGGCTGTGCTCTTCGTCATCTTGTATAACGTCCTTCCAGCCTGTCATAGGTAAATAACAATGTCATTCATCCTGTGTAGTTGTTTTTGTTAGTGTGTTTATTTCTTCATGGGTGTGTTTTTCTCTCAACAGAAGGATAGAGTTATGGAAGGGATCGATTCCATCGCCCTTAAACAGCAGAGTAATTGAGGGAATGATCAAGGTGAGTGTCTTTACTGATTGAGCTTGGAAAAACATGAACATTTTTATTCCCTGTCTGTCACTTACTCGACGTTGGGTCGATATAGTGATACTAGGGGTTCGATCTTGAGCGCCCCAATCACCTTTGCTTTATTCAGAGAAGGCCAATGAAATTTGGCTAGTGGAATTTGCATGCCACTCTCTGCCCCAGACATACGGGTATAAAAGGAGATGGCATGCACGACTCATTCAGACTTGTTTTTGGAGCCGAGTGCATGTGTGTGTTCTTCCCATCACCTTGCTATCTGCTGGTATTATGGCGGTAATTCTTGTTCTGCTCAGTAGCTCGTTCAACCCTGGGATAAGGTGACTGATGAGCACACAGGCCCCACTTTCGCCCTTGGGTCAGCATGAGGTGAGTACCCTCGTTACGACATCGTTACGAGGGTACTCTGGCACCCAATTTGTCAATAAAAGAGCATTCCCTGGGTCATAAATTCCTCATTCCCTGGGTCATTTCCAATACTCAGCCCTTTCGGCCCTCGTGCTTGCGATAGCCAGGCGCTGAAAGTCTTTCCTGTCAATCTCGCGTTCCCTTGTTCTCCATCAAAAGAAAGCCGGAAAACAGGTAATTTATAGTGTCCGGGAGGGTGGGGGTTACGCCCAATTCTGTATCTGCGTGCTTCTGTTCAAGATGTTGATGCAGAAGCGCATCCTGACATCAGACCTGAAAGACATGTACATTCATGTATCGATCCTTCCTCGACACAAACACTTTCTTCGGTTTGCCTTCGAGGGACGAGCATACCAGTATAAGTGCCTGGGGCATATGGCATCCTCTGCAGCTGTACTCCCCCTCGTGTTAATGCATATGAGACCGCCCCAGCACTGGCTACAGACTCGATTCCCGAGGTGGGCGTGGCACCACAGCACCCAGCGTGTGACTATCATGCCACGCTGCTGCCAAACTTTCAGCCCTTGGTCAGATCTGGCATTTCTACAGGCATGGGTTCCCTTAGAGGTATTCTCTTCATGTTAACCTGTGGTCTCCATAGTGCTCTCTCTCCTGGAGAGTTGCTCGGTGGGAAATTGCTTAATACAAAAATCAGGAAAGGCCACAGCCTGTAGCCTCCTCGGGTAAGTGCCTCCTCCCACCCTTAACCGGATCAGGGAGACCCCTTACCTGACTCGAAGGTCACAACGTGGTCTAGCTCTCGCTGCAAGGGACTCAGCAGCTTGCCCTTGTCCACTCCTCTGTACTTCGTGACATGGCTCAGCGCCTGTGGCGTTTCGTATAGGAACCCCTAGTGTCACTACATTGACACAACGTCGAGTGAGTGACAGACAGGGAATGTCTTGGTTACAGATGTAACCTCTGTTCCCTGATGGAGGGTATGAGACATTGTGTCCCTCCAGCCACCGCTGACATGGCCGTGACTCTCTCTCTGCTCCTCAGCAAAAATCTGAATGAGTGGTGCACGCCATCTACTTTTAAACCAGTATGTCCGGGGAGGAGAGTGGAATGCAAATTCCACTTGCCAATTTTCATTGCCCTTTTCTGAATAAAGCAAAGGTGATTGTGGCTCTCAAGATCGAACCCCTAGTGTCACTACATCGACACAACGTCTCGTTGCCTCCATCAGGGAACAGAGGTTACATCTGTAACCAAGACGTTTGTTTTCCAGCCTATGTTTTAGTTTTATTATAGGTTTTTATTTACTTCGTGTTAATTATTTTATTTCAGTAGTTTGAAATCATGGCGGACTAGTTGTCTAGTTTTTAGGTAAGATGTAGGACAGATGTTTGTCCGTAAATGCAGTCTGTATAGACTAAGGATAGACCAATGCCATTTTTTTTTCTTCTGATCTGTTTCCGATACCTGAAATCCAGTAATTACACTCCAGTAAGTCCTCTAAGTGTCTGTATGTGGGCTAGTTCACAGTAGTTTAATTAGCTTCTTAATCAAAATCTGGTGAAATACTTATTCAGTGCCATTCACAATGCATGTTATAAGTTAACTGAACTATTGAGCAACTATATCTGAGATTTTGATTGTGTGTGGCGCTCACATTTTGCGCACCACTCTGAGGGCCACGAGCACATCGAAATCATGTGCATGCTATAAGTGTCAACAGAGCTGTGCCATTCACTAAAGCTCTGCACATGCAAACTGTATATTTACATATTAAACAGCTTTTTGTGATTCACAGAGCTTTCACATGTTTTCAAGGGGCTTTGAATAAAATTGTCATATGGACTACTTTAATGGTGCCTTTTTTTAAAACATGACTAACACACAGTATTTGGATCAGGCTCGTCGGGACGATACACGATCTGTCTAAAAACGTAAGTATCGGAGCCGATACCGATCCAGGTATCGGAACGGTGCATCCCTAGAATAGACTATTTTTGGTCAAGATATCCACTGAGGATTTCACTAACACACAAAACCCTGTAGAGGTGTTACTAATTTGCATAATACCTCTTTCTCTCTTTTTCAGAAGTCTTCCACTGGATGGCCGGATCTTCAAAGTGAGAAAGAGAAAACTTCAGCGTGTGTCCTTCAGGCTACAGATGATATCAGCATCTGTAAAAACAGGTTAGCTCGCACATCAAACTGAACACACCTGTCTACATCACTTTTACTAACCTTTTCTGTGTAAAGTTATATCCAATTGTTCAACTTTGTTGCCATGACGACGTAATGCAAACCTTGATGTAACTTTACAGCTAAAATAATATAGAAATTTTAACAGAAGAACTAATGTAAGTGCTTTTATAAAATTAGAAAAAATTATAAGCTTCACATTTCTGCCTTTAAACCCTTTTAAATACTGGCCCCAATTCACTTCCATTGTAAATGCCACACTGTAAAGTAAATTTTTGCTTAGGAGGGATGAGTCCTATGGAGCCCAAACCTGCAAAAATAATAAATAAATAAATAAATGTAATAATAAGAAAATAAATAAAGAAATAAATGTCTTGATAAAACAAATATAATTAGTTTTTAATTACATTTATTCCTGAATTTATTATTGTATGACTTTTTTTCTTTATTATTTTCTGTATTTATTTTTTACTTTATTTTTATTCTTTTTTACTTTTAATTATTGATTCATTTATTTTGCATTGTTTTTATTTTTTTATTTGTGTTATTCCCACATATATGTATTTCCATATTTATATATTCCCATATATATTTATTTATTTATACATGTATATTTTTAATTTCTGTGTGCAACATGGAAATGAGGGAGGCGGTCCTTGCGTAGCTCCAGTGCATCATTGGTTGAGAGCTCAATAGTACTTTGTGGCAGCGGGGGTGTGGTCAAGCGCCCGTCCGGGAGAGGAAAGCGGTAAGGGCGCTTACACCTGAGCTAAATTATGCCTAACACCTGTCTCTAATTCCAGTGAGCACGAGGAGAGCGGCATAAAAGCAGACTCCGAGCCTCCAGTCGGAGAGAGAGAGCCCAAAAAAAGCAACCCAGTGTGCTGTATGTTGTGGTTATTGTTAAGTACAAAACGGCAATTAAAAAGCCTACCTTCTGTATCGAACCCCATTTCCTGTGTCCTCCTTGATCACCCTTCCCGTAACTTTGTTACACTGGTGCCGGAACCCAGGAAATTCCATTTCAAGCACGTCCAAGCATGGAGCAAGGTCGCCCTATAGAGTCCTCCCAGCTGGCGGAGGTCCTCCAGTCCCTCGCGACGTTACATCAGAGCCACCAGCAATCCCTGCTTGAGCTCCGGCAGGACCAAGATCGACGGTTTTTTGAGATCATGCGGGCTCAGGCAGAGGACCGGCTCGCCATCCGGAGCCTCCTCAGCCAGGAGACTGCGTCGGCCACAGCCGCGACCCCGGACACCCGCGCTACGCTACCCCCGCCCACGTTACAGAAGATGGGGGCAGCAGATGATCCTGAGGCCTTCCTCGACTTGTTCGAGCGGACGGCAGAAATCTGGGGCTGGCCGCCTGAACAGTGGGCAGCCCGCCTAATTCCTCTCCTGTCCGGGGAAGCTCAACTCGCGGCCTAACAACTGCCGGCGACAATCCTCCTGGCTTACTCTGACCTGAAGAGGGCCATTCTGCAGGTCGGTCGGAGCCCGGAAGATAATCGCCAGCTCTTCCGGGACATGAAGTTTGAGAAGTCCGATCGCCCGTTCGCATTTGCTCAACGGCTCCGGGATGCCTGTCGGCGGTGGCTGCTCACAGGGGACCGCGACGTCGAGGGAGTCATCGATCAGGTGGTGCTGGAGCAATTCGCGCAACGGCTGCCCAGGAGAACGACGGAGTGGGTCCAGTGCCACCGCACGGCGTCGCTGGAGGAAGCTGTTCGGCTGGCGGAGGACCATTTGGCGGCGATCCTGAGGGCGGACGAGCCTTCTTCTTCTTCTCTCTCTCTCGCCCCTTCCCCTGTCTCTGCACCCCCATCCTCCCCCTCCCCTGTGTTCTCTCTCTCCGACTGGAGGCTCGGAGTCTGCTTTTATGCCGCTCTCCTCGTGCTCACTGGAATTAGAGACAGGTGTTAGGCATAATTTAGCTCAGGTGTAAGCGCCCTTACCGCTTTCCTCTCCCGGACGGGTGCTTGACCACGCCCCTGCTGTCACATACTTATATCGGAAGCAAATAAGATGGACGTCCCACCTTAACACCCTCTGATTCGATGGAACTGACTAAGGGAACGTTTTGCAGAGAGTTTAACAATCCATGACGTGCTTCGACATTCATACCGGCCTACAGCTCTCCTAAAACATCAATAAGCACCTCTACTCTAAATGAAACATAGTCATTTGATGCGTGGTTATCAACTTCACTCGCTAAGTTGCGCAACTATCTAGATATATGTGAAGCGTCAGCTATGGTTTTCACGAGATATGGCTATGACCTGACGTCACATAAAAACAAGTCAAGAGTAATCGAGCACACGTTTCAATCTACGATAAACCAATGGTAAGCAGGACCAGCCCACATAATTATCATACAAGAGACAGAAATGTAAGAATAAATTCAAAAATAAATAAATGTGGTAATATTTAAATATGGAAATAAATACATGTGGGAATAAATAAATGAACGCATAAAAAATTCATAAATTAATTAAAGAATAAAAAACGTTTAAAAGAATAAAAATAACTAAAGGGAAAAAGTCATACAAAAATAAATTCACGAATGACTTTCATTAAAAGCTAATTATATTTGTTTTTATCAAGACATTTATTCCTTTATTTATTTTCTTATTATCTTATTTATTTATTATTTTTGCAGGTTTCATCCTCCATACGATTCGAAATTATTTTTTGTGGTAATCAACATTTTGCCACAAATGCTGTCGATTGAGCTTAACTTGTATTTCCTTAAAGGACTAATTCACCCAAATATTTTAATTCTCTCATCATTTACTCTTGTGACTTTCAGAAGAATTTCTCAGCTCTTTTGTTCCAGACAACACAAGTAAATGGGTGCCAAAATTTTGAAGCTCCATAAAGTCAGCATAAAAGAAATCCATAAGGCTCCAATGGTGAAATGAATGTCTTCAGAAGCAAAACGAAAGGTGTGGGAGAGAAACAGATCACTTTTTCATTCTTCCTCTCTTGTTTTATTCTACTGATGATGTGTTGCAATAGTAATCCTGCTCAGTACGAGAGGAACCGCAGGTTCAGCCTGGCTGAGGAGCCAATGGTGCGAAGCTACCATCTGTAGGATTATGACTGAATGCCTCTTAGTCAGAATCCCCCTTAAACGTAATGATACCGCAGCAACACAGTACTGGGAGGGGGCCAGGGTGTGACCTTCACGCACCATACGTTTGTGGAGAACATGGTGCTAAATGACTCGTAGGTGACCTGATTTTGGTGTTTTTGGTGATTCACATTTCCCCTACTAGTTAGGAAGAAGAATTTCAAGCCAAAAATTACTTAAATATGTATCTGTTTCTCACCCACACCTATCGTATCCCTTCTGAAAATATGAATTAAACACTGGAGTTGTATGGATTACTTTTATGATACTTTTATGTGCTTTTTGGAGCATCAATATTTTGGCACCCATTCACTTGCATTGTATAGTTTTACAGATCTGAAATATTCTTCTATAAATCACAACTTGTGTTCTGCAAAAGAAAGAAAGTCATACACGTCTGGGATGGCATGAGGGTGAGTAAATAATGAGAGAATTTTCATTTTTGGGTGAACTATCCCTTTAAAAAGATTCAAGCACCAATTTTTCATAACCAGTAATTCCCAAATGTTCATGATGACCAACTGTTAAAAATGTAACCAAAAAATCTCACACTTTAACCTTATCTTTTTTACAGTGTCTCTGGGAAGCCACTTCTATTATACAGTGAAGACATGAATTTAGACACTACCACTGTCAAAATTCGATGGTCAGATGGATCAAACCACTTCCACTCCTACGTGGGGGATGGTATGTGCCAAGACAAATCAGGCATGAGCTTCACTGGGCCCTATATTCTTTGCTGTGAGGACTCCAGCCCCAAGGACAAAATATTTGACGTGCCCTCTGATGGAGATGGCACATGCATATCTGGGACGTCTGAGAATTCTGCTCCAATAAATGGAGGATATGTTATGACTCCTCCCACCAGCAAGCCTGATATTCAAGACTCCGCCCCCTCTAAGATTTCTCCCATTAACTTTTCAGATGATCCCCCCGAGTACACCCCCAGTGTGGATCATGGTAGTATGGTCCTCCCTCATCCATCTGGCTACTTCATGCTGCCAGTGGGCCACGACACTGGTATGGGCCAATCAGAGCCAAGAGGGTATGTGACGCTGGGTAAGTCTGGAACATAATGATCAAATGACTGGTGGCTTGGCGCTTTTAAAAAGACTGCGTAAACTCAAAGCAGCTTTTAATGAGAGGGGTTAAAATGAGAGGACCAGGGCTTAAAGAGGACATGATATTGAGCACAATGAATGTATTTCCCATTTTTGCTTTATATAAACTGTCACTTTAAGAGCATAGTCTTGCTGTGGATAAACGGTTTACACGCTCATTCTGAAGGGCTTGAAAGTCTCACTGGATCATAGAAAATCAGTAAGAGTTGAGTTAAAGCTATTATGCAGTTGTGCTATGTCAGTCTGACCAACAGATGACAGTGTTGTGTAAAATGAATGTAAAATGGTCTCTCCAACTATAGTGAACAATGCACTAGTTGAGAATGTAAATTTCTGTCTTTGCCTCACATCCCAATCCAGAATGTGTTTTATATCCATTATTTCTTCAATAATTATTATTTTTTAATTATCATACTGAAAAAAGTAAATAAAAAGTAACTATTATACATAGAGTGCATCACGAGTAGGCCTATACTGTTCTTTTCCGTTTTTAACCATGTTTAGAAAATTATGGGAAAACTCACTCTTAAAAATATCTGATAAGTAATACAGCCTAGGTTGACTAATAGTTTTTTCTTCATTAATTAATGTGATTACTAAAATAGTAATGTTGTGTTGTGTTGATTGCTTCTACTGTGACTTGGTTTGTATTATTTCAAATGTAATTATAAAGATGTGCTTGAAAATGAACCAGATGTTCCAAATGGTTCATGCATTCCTTACGTGTTCTTAAGCAGAAGTGTTTGCAAACTATTTTTACCCAAACACCAAATATTAAAGATTTTGCTACAACTCAAGAGTGTCTTCACTATACTCTTCATCTACACACACTATGTTAACAGGCCTGTTTATGTGTGTTTAGCTGTATGTAATGTGTGAGGTGCACGCAGTGTTTCACATGAGTGTTATTTGGCAGGCTGGAGTTTTCTAAAAATGTCTGTATCATTGGTTTCACACAGAGCAGATCTGATTTACTGGCCCACTAATCTACTCCACTCTGCACCTTAAGTTGGTTTTGTGAGTGTGTGTGTGTGTGTGTGTGTGTGTGTGTGAGCGTGTATTTATCACTTTGTGGGGACCAAATGTCCCCATAAGGATAGTAAAACCCGAAATTTTTGACCTTGTGGGGACATTTTGTCGGTCCCCATGAGGAAAACAGCTTATAAATCATACTAAATTATGTTTTTTGAAAATGTAAAAATGCAGAAAGTTTTCTGTGAGGGTTAGGTTTAGGGGTAGGGTTAGGTTTAGGGGATAGAATATAAAGTTTGTACAGTCTAAAAACCATTATGTCTATGGAAAGTCCCCATAAAACATGGAAACACAACGTGTGTGTGTGTGTGTGTGTGCGTGTGTTCCTATGTTTCAATTACACTAACACAATAATAACAATTACAGTATTTACACTTGTTCCCTTCATGCATTTTTATGAATTGTATAGCTATCCGATCATGAAAAGATCCATTTGAGATGGATAACAATCCATTCACTACAAGAGATGCATGCAAAAACCAACTATGCCAAGTGTAAACAGCATCTGGTTGTTTAGATGGTTTTCCACAAACATTCCAGAAATGCTGGTCTTCTCTCCAAAAGCAGGTACATTCCACACAAAAACTTTAAAGGACTATTCCGGGTTCAATATGACTTAAGCTCAATCGACAGCATTTGTGGCATAAAGTTGATAACCACAAAAATCTATTTTGAGTTGCACCTCCTTTTCTTTAAAAAATAAATAAATAAAAGCAAAATCTGGGGTAAGGCACTTTTAATGGAAGTGAATGGGGGCCAATTTTTGAATGTTAACATACTCACTTTTTCAAAAATATAGCCACAAGACATCAACAATATGCATTTAAACATGATTTTAGTGTGATGAAATCACTTACTAACCTTTTCTGTGTAAAGTTAAAATCAATTTTACAACTTTGTTGCCATGGCAATGTAATGTCAACAAATCCTAAAACCCTAAAATGACCGTAGAAAGTAAAATTGAAACAACTTTACAGAATTTATATTTCATTATTTCAAATAATACACAAGTTTTAGCAGAAGAATTCATGTTTCAGACTATTTTGAGTATATTTAATTTACAATTTGAAGAAAGCCTAAAACATGAAACAAATTCAGCTTGTTCCACTGCAAGATCGTTAAATTTGATTATGTATAAAGCTTATACGGTATATTCTAAAAGTTTATCCCAAGACTATAACTAAACACAAAAGCGGCACGATTGCTTATATTGCAAAAAAGATAAATATTTAAGTCCTTTTTTTTAACTCTAAATCACGCTTCCAGGCGGCAGCGGTACATGCGTGTGACATAATCGCATTAGCATTTGAAACACGCAAGAACTGACGCACTTGAGTCACAACCGTGCGTTTGTGTGCTGATCCTGGATGTCTCAACCAGGTATGTGAGATTACCTCTGAATTATGGCAACGGTAATACGCCACTCGAGAGACCGCTTGAACTCCACCCTCTCGCGAAGCTTACCAGAACCGATCATTTAGAGTTCAATATTTATCTTTTCGCACCAAAAGCGATCGTAGCACTTTAGAAGACATTAATTTAACAGCTGGAGTCGTATCAATAATGTTTATGCTGACTGTCTGTGATTTTTGGAGCTTCAAATGAGAAATATATATTCACTTGCATTTTAAGGACCAACTGAGCTAAGATAGTTTTCTCATTTAATTCAAATGTGTTCTGGTGAAGACCAGTTTTACACACCTGGGATAATGAAGGGTGAGTAAATAATGAGAACATTGAAATTTTTTTGGGTGAACTATGTTGTTTTAAGTTGTTTATGTATACAGTATATTTTAATATTTAATACTAAATATATAAAAAATGCATTGTTAATAGGGGTAAAAAGCATTTCAATGAATAACGTTTCCATCTCAGTTTATGTCACCGCTTCTCTGAAGGGTTTGAAGGGCCAACTGCTTGCCACTGGTTACACATGTGCACACTGAAACATACAATATCAACGTATTGACAGAATCAAAAACAAAAACACACCTATTGAACAAAAACCTATTGCGCAACTTTATGGAACTGAAAATGCTGGCGCTTCTGTGAGGGTACCACCACTCTCAGACACAATCCCATAACAGGACTCTCATTTATGCAGAGCATGAATGAGAAAAGACATTTGTAATGGCAAAGTTGATATGTCAAATTAAATAAAAAGTTAAGTGATTTGCACTCTTTGTATGGCTGTGTGTGTTTCTCTCTGTCACTAACACATTGTCATGACACCCGCATGTTTTGACATCATCAATACAAACCTGTCCAAATCTAGCTGAGGACACGCCAGAGTGTAACTCTTTAAGGAGCGAAGATGTCAGAGGTCATGGTGAATAATACAAAAGAAGCAAAAGAGGGACGTGCAACCTTAAGAATAAAACACACACACACACACACACACACACACACACACACACACACACACACACACACACACACACACACACACACACACACACACACAAATACACAAAATCTCTTTTCGGTTCAGTAAAGATTTTATTTTGATTTTTTTAAAGAAATTATTGAGCATATGTTTTTTACAAAGCAACGACTTTCCAAGACCTGCAGGGGCAAAGAGTAATTAAGCACAGGGCCTCCTTACGTATGCTCATGCATAATCAATAAGACAATTGTCCCACAGTTTTCAATATAACAAAATTTCAAGCTAATCTGTTAAACTCAATAATCCTGCCCCCTGATCTGACCTCTGACCTCTAGTGAACCTCTCATGCTAGACTGATTCTCTAGCAGGACTGATGTGAACCAGTGATTCAGGACGAAAGTCACCCACCCAAAAGAGGAAGCTTAATTCTGATATGATCTCTGTGGGTAAAAGTGTTGATTATACCAACAAATTGATAGTGAGTAGTAAGAAAACTCTTGGCAAGGGTTGTTCATTGAACATTTTCACTATAATGTGAGCAGTTCACCTCACTGTTGGTGCTTCAGTGTTATCAGCACATTTCCTGAAGCTTGTTGACCCCTATTCAAAGTTCTTTAGATCATAAAGGCATTCAACAAGGTTATTCAAAGGTTATTTCTTAAAGTGATCAATAGGCTCCCAGCGAGCATGACTTTTGCAAACTTAAACAAAACGATTCACAAAGGTTGCAGTTATAGGTGCACTGAGGCAACTTAGGAAAGGTTGGTATTTTCACAATTTTTCCATATCATTTTATTTTGGTTACATAAAAATGAAGGCGCATTTGTAAGGTTGCCATTGTCAATAACATTTGACAGTTCACACCAAAAGCAAAAATACTCAGAATGTATTTGATTTTTATTATACAGCAATGTGGAGCGGGATTTAGACCAGTGAGATTTCAGTGTGGCTACCCAAAACAAAGACACATGAATAGGAACTAAACGGCTTAAAAAGTATTGCAGCTTGTTAGGCAAAAACTCATATTTGCATGGAAGAGACCGGATTTATCGCTTGGTGTTAGGTGTAGTTTTTTTTTTACATTTTAAGTGTTCGTGCTGCGCCGTAACCTAACTGCAACCAAAATGTTTGTGCATGCTGTGCCAATAATTTGTTTAAGTAAAAACTGAATTATGCAGGGGATATACAGCAGAATGTGAGTTGAGCTGATGCACATTGGGGCAACAGCTGTACAGATCCATGACATTGAAACTGGGTCCAGTGTGTGAGAGTGTGCAGCACATACCGTCAGTCTCAGAAGGTCTGGGGCAGGAGGTTGTTATTTGTGGCTCAGTGTCACACAAATATGTGCAGAGATAAACATAGAATACGCACAATCACAAACACACACACACACAAGCTTCCGCAAAAGCACACGCATATTCAAACACCCCAGCCACACACAAGCTCACACACAATAGATCAGATATTTATCTATACCGGCAGCACACACTGTCTTCCTGTTATCTTATTTAAGACCCTACGTCATGTGCTTATGTGTCTGCAGTTATGTATGTGTATGACATATGTACATGATTAAACAGCTCAAGATGTGTCTGACTCTATGTGTCTTTCATCCACAAGAAATTGGTTTCAAATGGCGCAAACATCATTAACATCTCAAAGCACAAGCATCCCTATCTTTTTCAAAACACACTGAGGATACTTTGAAAAGTTTTGTTCAAGTTCACACCTCTTATTTAGTCTCATGAACTCATTTAGTTCATCTTGAACGTCTCACTCTTTTCAAGCTTCAATGCTCTAGACAAATTCCATATAATGCCAGTGTTACTTCCACACTGATGATAACAAGAACTTTCATTTCATTGAAACCTTTTTCAGATGCATTTAAACCTATGATAACAATTTGCTACTTTCTTTAAACAAATCTCAAAACATATCTGCTGATATAGACACAAACGTGACATCACAGTCAGAGCAAGACGTTTTGCTACAATACATCTGTGAGGGCCAAATATCTGAAAAAGTCCTCACTGTACCTCTGACTTGTGAGGACAGACGTCACAAGATTCATGAACAGGCCAAATAATGTCCAAATGGGGTAGGATTGGGTGTTGAATTAAAGTGTAGTTGTTATAATTAGCTTAAATCTAAGAAAAATAGAAGTCTATGGGAGGTCCTCTTAAGGCCTAGAGGCAATTATAATGCTAATGTTGCATCCTGTAGCCTACTTATTGTACTTATTTGGGGCTAGGATTAGGGTGTAGTTACTATAATTAGCTTTAATTTTAGAACAATTATCTAGTAAAGTCTGTTTGAGGTCCTCGGACGTATTGGCCAAGGATTTGCAATTTTGTGTACAAAATGTGTGTGGATTTTGACATAAATATTGCATCCTGCACTTATTTTCAAAACATTTTCTTAGTACAGGCCAGCGGTTAGCATGCATTTAGATTTATCATTCAGAGATTAGCAAGACATCAATTCATTAAAATAAATTCACACACATATCCAACGCCAACAGAGGAAAACACTGTCCAGACGTGGCCTTATTGCCAATGAAAAGTGCAGTGGGTTTATAGACAACCTGTGTGTGTCTGTTCGCATGCGTGTGTTATGCTAGCTAGCTAATGGAGGCTAAATCATGGCAAGGGAGGGAAACTCTTCTTTCTGTTAACATACATGAGATTTATCTGCTCTTAGTGCGTTAACTCTTACAAATATGAACTCTGAGTGGCTGTATATCACGTATGTGCAGTAATAACAATAACAAACTTTCTCTTTTAGCACCTTTGCTTAAGTGCGCATGCTAAGAGGGAAAGAGTGAACAGCTAGCTAAGAAAGGAATATTCATCCTCTGTCTTGTAGTGGGATCTTCAAGTATGTGACCTTTTATGGTTGCCAAATATTAGTGATTTTAAAAAAATTTTTTTGCAAATATCTTTTGTTTTGCTTCAGTGGATGGTGGTTGAAAAGTTGTTGGTGTAATATTGAAGCACATAATATTTCAGTGATCGATTTGCTTTGTTGGAGATAATCCAACTTATTGTTGGAGCGCTAATTATGAAAGATGGATGACATCATTGGGAATCAAGGGAGGAAACGTATTAAATAATTTTTATGGTAACATCACTTGCCTGAATGCAACAGACCTCAGTCAGAGTAGACGAATGTAAACGAGGGTGTGGCAGGGCGGGGCCAGGTTGTGATTATACACACCCGGTCCCTTATCAGGCTAATTAAGCCTCCGAGTGGGATAAAGGCAGATGGTAGACGGTGGTGCAAGGAGAGAGAGATAGTTTCCGGACATTTCCGTCATGCTTGTGTTTTGTCTTTTGTATCAGTTTAGCAATTAAACTATTATTTATATTATCAAGCCGGTTCTCGCCTCCTCCTTCCCATTGAACTACATTACAGAGGGCTCGAGGAACAGAAGTACAGTCTGTTCAGTATCTTGAACATACAGTTGTGTATCTGAGGGTCGTTCAAAGAATCTGGTGAAAATAATTCACAAGCGTTTTCTTTCGCATCAAATTTAAACATGATCATTTTTATATCAAAAAATAAAATAAATGTGGTGTTTACTCTGGCAAAGCAATATTAGTCAAACAGACCAGACGAAACTGCAAATGTTTCTCTGAGTTTTTGTTCTGGTTTTAGGGAATAATCTCTGGAATTTTGCAGAATATATTTAGATATGAAAAATATGTTATATTTAGCTAATTTGGCACTAATTGGCTCTTTTTGGTTTTGCACATTACCTCAAGAATAAAGGGACATAAACATTTAAAATATTTGTCCAGAGTCAGCTACTGTATTTAAAGGATTCTCAGTGTTTTAATGGCCATTTATAATGAAGTTTATTCCAGGATTAAGTTTAATCCCCATCCAGAAATTCATGCATCAAAACGTCAAATTGTCTAAAGCACATCTGAATATCTTCAAGTCTGAGGTCATGACTTAAAGTACCAACTCTGAGTTCATCCACTTCACTGACTCTCACTGGCTCTCTACTTCCAGAGGAATGCAGCGAGCGCATAATTAACAACATTAATTCAGCACATAAATTCATGTTATCAAGGAAGCAAGTCAGATATGAAATGAAGGAGTGTGTCTATCTGTCCGGGTGGGCTGCAGCAAAGCAGGACACCCTCACAACCGTTCATATGCAGACTAGACAATAACAAACTGCATGATGGGTAATTTTTTGCATTGCATATTTGCTAGTCAAGCTCAATGTACTGTTATGAACATTAATCGGTTGTTTATCCCAGCAAGATGTCAGGGGTCCATAAAAATTCAGTCTTATTAGTCTTAAAACAGATCTTTAAGGATAGATACCACAGTTTGGTTCAAGAAAACTGAACTAGAGACTGTATATCTGTCAGTGCCCTTGACAAAAAAGCCTCTTGGCCGCTTTTCGCTCAGCTAACAGTGGAATTTTAATCAGGATCCTTTAGTGCAGGAACATATTTGTCACCTTCCCAAAAAAACTAAATAAACAACATGATTCCCCAGAGTAACAACGCAATACACTTTCCTACTGAAGACCTCTGACTGCCAGTGGAACTTCATTTGGTGATAGAGAATAAATATTATAGACACAGGAGTCCCAAATACTTCTGGGACATCCCATTTCAGCATTTTCAGGGGCCATGGAATTCTACCAGGCTGGGCTGAGTTTTGCGAAATAGCTTGTTTAGAATGTGTTTTAAGGATAATTGTGTAAAAATGCAAAAACAGTCATTAACTTACACGTGAGGATGTGTAAATAATAACAGAAATTTCGTTTTAGGGTGAACTATTCCTTTAAAATGTGCTGAACTCGAATCAGAATCCACTGTCAAATCAAGAGTAAAGAGAACATCACGTACACCTTGATGGTTAGTGTTTCTATTTTATTCCATGTATAAAAAAAGGGTGCAAAATATGCACCATCTGCAAAGTTTAGCAAAGATTCAACACAGACATTGAGCTGTACATGAACAAACTACAGAAATCCACATTTTGGTCTTTTGGCGAGTGTTTGACTATGATAAAACACTGGGTCTGCTATGAACAGAATAGAAGATTTACACAGAATAAATAATATTAATGATAAAACTCTAACTGCTTTTGTGTTATAATGTAGCACCTTTACACTCTTAGAGGTATTAACAATTAATCGATATAGAAACAGAGTCCCTTTCTTTATCCTGTGTGAATTTCCAGTGTTAAGAATCGCTTAAATAATAATATTAATTAAAATTATATTCAACAAACAATTTATAGCAAAGGTAGATGGTGGTTTTGGCTGGTAATGTATTAAAATACACTTTTTGTTGATCAATTGTTCAAGCTTTCTCTCTGTCTGTCTTTTTTAGGTAAAAGCACATCATTTGAATAAATATACATTAAAATATTTGTAGTTTTGTCACATTTGACACATATCATCTCTGATGATAATACCAGATCTGCTTAAAAAATTGGCTTCATTTACCAAATGCTTCTTGATGTCACCATCAAACGTAGGTGCTTATATTTCTATTCAAGCCTCAATGGAATTGATGGAATTGGTTCCAAAATAATTTGAAATTGTCAACCGCTTTCATCTGGAGTGTCTAAAAATTCAAGGTGAGGAGTAGCACAGGTTTAAACTTCTAAGGTGAAAGATAGTGGTTATGGGAGATATGGTGGTTATGGGTTTTGTCAGGCCATTCTCTTCCATATTTTACCCAAAGAGGAACATGCTCTGGTGTACTGCAGTTACACGGTGTTATATTTTTAATTCCAATGTTCTTCTACAATGTTCTCAACCTCAAGCATTCATTGCTTCCAATTTTCGGAACTTGCTGATTTACATGGTCCATAAGTCCCAGTTTTGGTCCCATTTTTCAGCTTGAGTGTCCATTCTAAAGGAGCCAACTTGAGCATTGAGAAAGAATCTTCACTCAGGGGTGGGGCCAGATGGGTGGCACAGGGTGTCAAATGCCACCCTAAAAATGAGCCTTGCCACTCCAACTCAGACCCCACTCACATCCTGGATGTGCGCGATGGCTTAACCTGTATGTGTTGTGCATGGTTCATAACAATCTTCCGCCCGTGTCTGGGAGGACACAGCGTCCCATCCCCTGATCAGATGGAATCCTCCGCAAGATGACACCGCAACCCCCCACTCCCACACACACACACTGGATGCCACCCCTTACTCAACTCTTGCCACCCCTGGGAAAAAATCCTGGCCATGCCCCAAGTCTTCGCTTGATGAAAATGTGAAGAACCTGCAGGTATGGTCCAATTTAGTGAGAACAGCAGACTTATTTTAAACAGCATACTTTCTCGTGACTTTCTTTCTTTCGTGGAACACAAAAGATGTTAGGCAGAAGGTTAGGGAGGCACATATCTGAAAATCATTCTGCAAACGAGAGAAAGAAACAGACAATTATAGTCATTGGAATTACATGAAACATGTGAAGTGGGGCTTTGGTACTGTTAAACAGTCATTTTTCAGAGGCAGACTTTTAATTGTACTGAAGTCCTTCAAGTTGTTCCTATTGTCTCAGGAGCTCACCTGTGTGTTTTTGTGCTACATGAGCAGCGCTCTCATGGCGGATTTGCTGATGCGGTTGCGCTGTTTTCTCCTCCTTTTCGGGGGACGAGGAGGTGGTTTGGGAGGTGTGCGAGGAGGGGAACGATGCAGAGGAGGAAATGTGGTTCCTGTTTACAACAAAGAGAGGTATTGAAAACTAGGACAATTTTATAAATATATTATATACTACTCACTACTTAATCTTCAAATAGATGAGCTGTAATGCCTCAGGTGGATATTGGCAATGTGTATGCATTTATGTGGTAATATCAGTGACACTTTGCATGGATTGTGATGAAATCAACCAAGATACTCGTAGGCAATTAGCTCACAAGAGAATCAAACCAAAAATCAAACCTTAGTACATAGGGGTGTAACGATCCATTGATCTGGATCAATGCATCAATCAGTTAACCAACAATGCAATGTCATCGATACAACCAAGGCCTGAGAGGTCCATGGGCTGGTATACTGTGGAGGCCCCCATGACACGGCATCTTTCGCATCATCATTAAACATTAAATGCATGCACGACTTAAACATTATAAAGTCCTCCATACTGTTGCACGAATTCTGTCACTTATGTGAATTTAAACCAATCAGCTTTGTACACGGACAGGGTAAACTGCACCTTATCTTTGTGTTTGGAGGCGTTTTGTAAACCAGACGCTGTTCTCTGTAGTCCTTCAAACAAACACGCTGCACCTGTGAGACGCAGATACCCTGAGTACTCGAGTGTCTATAGTCGCACAGCTGTCGTCCAGCACGCATTCGGCCAAACAAATGGTATTTCACATGAGGCTGACATTTACGTGGATTTATAATAGATATCTCAAAATAAATAAATAATTGATCAGGTTTAGAGGCCCCTGGGCAACGGCCAATACTCTCCAGTCATGGCTGACTTTTGTAGAGATGACAATTGTCACTGTAGTGTCCCTCATTCCACAAGCCAATGAGTATATATAGTATAATATATATATATATATATATATATATATATATATATATATATATATATATATATATATATATATAATTTTTTATTTTTTATTTTTTTGGCTGTCCCAATGTGGATACTGGATTTGCACTTTTAAGAACCGATAAATGTAACTGACTGTATAAAATAGGTACATAATATCGTAATATCGATCACAGACCCCTGAATCTAATCTAATGGAATTCATATCATGGCAGACTTTGAGGTATCTGCAAACATCGGATCACTGGCTAAGAGAATCGATGCAAGACTGTTTCGTGATGAAACTGGTGAGTTAAACGCAGCTGACAATGTGCTCTGCAAAATTTCCCACTGCAGCTTCTATGTGGTGGAAGAGACAAAAAGACCAGCACTGGACACTTTTTAGCATCCTAGTTCAATTATGCAGTGTATATTACAAAAAAATAAGCCCAGTTTTTACATTTATAAGAATATTCCGGGTTCAATACAAGTTAAGCTCAATCGAAAGCATTTGAGCCATAATGTTGATTATGACAAAAATACATTTCGACTTGACCCTCCTTTTCTTTAAAGAAAGCAAAAATGGAGGTTACAGTGAGGCACTTACAATGGAAGTCAATGGGGCCAATTTTTGGAGAGTTTAAAAGCTGAAATATAAAGCTTATAATTTTATAAAAGCACTATTTAGAAAATACATTTTCAGTTAAAACTCACGTATTATTTGAGCTGTACAGTTGTTTAATTCGTCATTTTAAGGTTAGTTGACATTACATGGTCATGGCAACAAAGTTGTAAAATTGTCTATAACTTTACATATAGATGTTAGTAAGTGATTTTATCACACTAAAATCATGTTGACATGCATATTGTTTATGTCACGTGGCTATACTTTTGAAACAGTGAGTATTTTAACTTTCAAAAATTGGCCCCCATTCACTTCCATTAAAAGTGGCTCACTGTGGGTTTTTTTTAAAGAAAAGGAGAGACGAGTTTAAATAAACTTTTGTGGTAATCAACGTTATGCCTTAAATGCTGTCAGTTGAGCTTAACTTGTATTGAACCTGGAATGTTCCTTTAACAGTTGTGTGTGGATGCATTCTGTTGGTTTTATGGTTTTATAGGTGTGTATACTGTATTGTACATGTGTATGTTATTTACCTATTTGTTGTGTGGTTGTGATTGTGTGCTCGTGTTGATGCTTGTGGTTGAGCTGCTGTAGTTTATCATCCTGTTGTGTACTTGTTTGCTGTACTTTGAGGTGATGTTTGAGTTTTTCTTCATCTATGAGTTTGTGCAGTAACAACAGTTCTTCCATCTCCTCCTCCTTAGCTTTTTTCTCCACTTGTGGGCTGGAACCTCTCCTCTTCTCCTCCTCTTTACCCCCTACGTCTGAAGTCTCATTACTTCTCACCCTCTTACTGTTCTCTTTGGAAGACAGAAACACATCTCCTTGACTTTGATTGGATCTTTCTGTGGCATTAGAAGTGAGGTGATCTGTCTGATTGGTCAGCTCTGTGGGCGGTACTTTATTTTCATGATTCTGATTGGTCCTTGCTGCAATGTTGGTTTCATGTCTTTGTAAATGCTCGATTTCTTCACTGTTGGTGTAGTTGATCTCTTGCGTGATGTTTGAGTGATGCTTAAACGTCTTATTGGTCAGTTCCATTAAACCAATCTTATATTCAGATGTCTGATTGGTTTTACTTTGGCTAGCATTAGTCTGTGATTCAAATGGCACATTTGATAGCTTTCTTTCTCTGACCTTTGTAATATTGAGCAGAGAAGAATTAAGCTTCTCAGTTTCTTCTCGCTCTGTATGATTCGGCAGCAGAGTCGCCTTTGTGTCATTCATGTTGCCATGATGTCTCCCTCCGTCCCCAGGGTAATGGAGATGACCTTTACTCCCTCCATACTGCGTCTCGTTAAAATGGAGCTTGTTCTCTCCAGAAGGTTGGAAGGCATCTGGTGCTCCCAAATCAGAGAGCCTATCCTTGGGCAGCCAGCTTTGGCTCAGTAGGTCCTCCAGACTGAGCCTCTGGTTGTGTTTGAGTTCATCTCTGCGGTGGAGCTCATCTTTAGTGCGAGGTTTCCCAGAGCGATCCCGTGCTTCCTGTTTGTTTGCAGATGACTTCCTACGCTGGGCAGAACGAGGGGCTGGCTGACAACGGCACTCAACATGGTCGAGGACGGAGACAATGGCTTTATCGTAGAGTGGCCTCTTGTTCACATACTGTATCTTCATCACCTGAGGTTGAAAAGGAAGAGACAGTGAAAATTGTATTTTTAAACTTCATGGAAAAAAATTATAATTCTGTCATCTTTTACTCACTCCAATGTTGATCAAAACCTGTATGAATTTAATTCTAACGTTGACAACATCCTAGAAGATGCTTGGCAGAATTTGTAGGGATTGACAGCTTTAGTCACCATACACTTTAATTAAATGGAAAAAGACACAATGAAAGTAAATGGTGACTGAGGCTAGCATTCTGCCTAACATCCCTTATTGTGTTCAATGCAAGAAATAAAGTCATACAAAGTCAAAACATCATGAGGGTGAGTAAATGATAACAGAATTTTTGTTTTTGGATGACCTATTCACTCATATAGCTATTTGCAGCAACATGAACGACAACGATCTTGGGCGTATCAAGCGACACAATGTTGAGAAAAATCTGAAAGTTGAGAAACGAAGTGAGTTTCAGGCATTCATAATCATCCATGATATGATGCATCGTGCATTGCTGAAATGTATGTGCAACACTTTCTTTATTTTTTTCAGTGTTCAATGTCCAACAATACAGCCAATCAGTGTAAATGGAGCATTGCACTGGCTACAGGTGTATGTGAGCATGTGTGTGTACCTGTAGGTATCGTGTGTGTGTAAGTACAGGAACACACTGCAGGCTCTTGGTATTACAGCACCCTGAACACCTCTGCACCTCCACACACGGAGGCCACAACAGGAAATTTGAATAACTACGGTCCAACATGGAGCGGGTGACCTCAATGACCTCCGTCCTGACCTTACAGATGGCTTGCTGAGCAGGCTGAGCATCTGAAGACAAACATAGAAACACACAAGCTACACAATTACAGGTTTGTTTATGGTTTTTTTATGTTGAGTTTGATATTTTAACTTTATGTTAACTGTTCAGCCTCCTCCTTGCCCACCTTTACCTGTTACAATGACATTTCACATATGCCCATGAAGAAACTTGCTGACACAATAATATGGAGTTGCAAGGTTGTTGCTTTATGGCTCAAGTCCCTCAATCAATGTATATCGATGAGATTTTTTAGCATCTGCCAGGCAAAAACTTGTAAGTCGGATTGATAAAAAATGTAATATCACATTTTGTGGCATCATTCATGTCCGTAGTTATGTCCCACAGTTAAATACTTAGTCTTTGGGGTTTAAAAAAATCTCTATTTTGATTTCTATCTGTGCCTCGATGAACAAATGTGTTGAAAGTGTCTATGTTTTCCTCAAATTGCTCATTCAGCATGTGTAGTAATGAACAGTCCTTGTTGGAGTTCGTCAAATTCTCTCTTCCACAATGATTATAGCATATGGGAATACAGATGATCTGACACAGTGGTTTCATGACACCTTAGACACATTAACCCCTCAAATGGGAGACTGGCAGATAGATTTGTTGATTTGGATCACTATTGTGATAAGCAGATAATTAATTGAAAGCTGAAGTCATCAGTTACATACACTTATGCACACAGAACCATCAGTCATCTTATGGCAGCTAATGTCTTCCAATCTGCTCTGCATTGAGCTTTGGTATGATAAATAATTACAGTAATTCATGTAGAATAAAACTATTGTTACAGTTACCACTTTAAGAGTTACTCATACTTTAAAAGTTGATTTTTGAAACTTTTATGAAAGAACAACATCTTGACAGATGAGCAACAATAACTAGAAATGAGAGACAAAACAATGTTAACCAGACTAACCGAGAAGACTCCGTGGCAGTCGATTGCTGGTGTCATTATCATGGTGACCGTCTGGCTCGACCTCTGGAGAGCAAAATAACATTAACTTTAGCATGTAAAGCACAACAATTATTTACAACCAGCAATTATCACTATGAATGTCATAAGATTCTTAACGACACATTGTCTAATTATGTATGCAATGCCATTTAAGAGGAAGAAAGACAGGAATAGAGCATATGATCACTTAAATGCATCAACAAATGTTCATAGCATCTTTATTTTATTTTCAATGGATAGAAGTAAGAGTAGAAGAGCGCTGGGACGTCATACCATGCCTAAAGCTTACTGCCTTACAAGGTTTTGATAAAGCTATTTATACTAGTGATATTTTAAGAGTGCACATTTAAAATGCTGATACAAAATCATTCTGCAAAATATGAACGATTTGATTTAGAGACATAACTAGACAAATGTATGAATGTGAACTTTATAATGTACGTCATTCTGGATAAAAGTGTCAGCTAAATGTAAATGAGGAAAACATAGTAAAGGTCAAATAGGCAATTTGAAAGAAGTGTTAAAAAAGCAAATCAGACATCATTTACTCACCCTTTTGTTGTTTCAAAGGTATAGGACTTTCTTTATCCAATGGAACACAAAAGGAGTTATTAGCAGAATGTCCAAGCTGCTATTTGCCACACAATTATAGTGACTGAAATAAGGCAAGATGTTCAATGAATAATGGCTTAAATTTCAGTCTGTTCCAAGCACAATGCAATCATATGGCTTCAGAAGACTCATAATATAGTGTACAAGTAGTATGGACTACATTTATTATGCTTTTTTGTCTCTTTTGAAGCGTGGTCCTCATATATTTTCATTGTAAGATTGAGAGCAGTTCTGACATTCTGCTTAACTTCTTCTTTGTTGTTCCAAGGAAGAAAGAAAGACATATGGGTTTGAAAAGACATGCGGGTGAGTATGTAATGGCAGAATTTTCATATTTAGTTGGACCGTTCCTTTATTATAGATTGGCTTTTTTTAACACCTCTTTCAAAGCTACTATTTGACCAAGAGATGAAAGATCCATAATGAGATATGGATGGAATTATGTTTGTGAGTTTGTTTGAGAACAGCATGAGAACAGTATGTAAGAGATTTCAAGAGAGCTGGTTTACCTATGGACTCAGAGAACAGCAGAAACTGCAGATCTTGCATAGAGGACACAGATCCACCCTTCACCAACTCAACCACTGCAGCCGGGAGAGGATCGGCCTTGGATAGAGACAGACAGTCAGTCAAAAAAAAAAAAAAACTAAAAAGAAAACTAAAGTGGAACCAGAAGGTTTTTAAAAGCCTTAAAGAGATATTCCGGATTTAGTACAAGTTAAGCTCAATCGACAGCATTTGTGGAATAATAGACCTTATTCACACTACCGCCATCTTTGATTTTTAATGGGAATGAGAATGAGGCTGTGAGGGATACACTTATCATCTCTTCAATGGCACAAAAGATATAAAGCTGTATAAAGCTCCTAGATCACATCTGATCCACAACTCATGTTGTCTGGTGTTCTTTGTGTACTGAACGTTCTTGGACAGGTATTTTATCAACGTTTTGTCCGCGGAACGATCCAAAAACACTTTAAACTGCAGTACAGCCCATTGAAGTGTGTCAAGTTTATCCCACACAGCCTCACAATCATTCCCATTAAAAATCAAAGATGGCGCTGGCGTGAATAAGGTCAATACTGATTACCACAAAAATACATTTTGACACGCCCCTTATTTTTCTTAAAAAAAAAAAAAAGCAAAAACAGGTGACAGTGAGGCACTTACAATGGAAGTAAATGAGGGCCAAGTTTTATGTTAAATACTCTCTTTTTCAAAATTATAGCCACAATATATAAACAATATGTGTGTAAACATGATTTTAGTGTGATAACATTTCTTACTAACCTTTTCTGTGTAAAGTTATAACCAATTTTACAACTTCGTTGCCATGGTGATGTAATGTCAACAAAACCTAAAACCCTAAAATGACTAAAAATTAAGTTTTAAACAACTTTACTGCTAAAATAAGTAAAAGAGTTTTATGATTTTTAGAATTAATGTGAGTTTTATAAAATTATAAGCTTCAAATTTCTGACTTTAAATCCTCAACAAATTGGCCTCATAAGTACCTCACTGTATCCTTGATTTTGGCTTTTTTAAAGAAAAGGAGGGATGAGTTGGAATAAATGTTTGTGATAATCAGTAGTGCGTAAGTAGTGCGACTCAGTTTCAGGTTAGTGTTCAGTGTACCTATGTGCAGAGATTTATTAATTGGAAGGCAGATTATTTCTTTTTTTTAGGACTGTCAGTTGATGAAAAAATGTATCACATTTATGGTACAAATGTAAACAGTATATATAGATGGATGGACAGGTAGACAGGCAGGCAAGCAGACAGACAGACAGACAGACAGACAGACAGACAGATAGATAGATAGATAGATAGATAGATAGATGACAGACAGGCATACAGACAGATAGATAACAGACAGACAGACAGACAGATAGATAGATGACAGACAGGCAGACAAACAGGCAGACAGACAGACAGACAGACAGACAGATAGATAGATAGATAGATAGATAGACAGACAGATAGATGACAGACAGACAGGCAGACAGACAGACAGACAGACAGACAGATAGATAGATGACAGGCAGACAGACAGACAGACAGAAAGACAGACAGACAGACAGACAGACAGACAGACAGACAGACAGACAGACAGACAGATAGATAGATAGATAGATAGATAGATAGATAGATAGATAGATAGATAGATAGATAGATAGATGACAGACAGACAGACAGACAGACAGACAGACAGACAGACAGATAGATGACAGACAGACAGACAGACAGACAGACAGACAGACAGACAGACAGATAGATAGATAGATAGATAGATAGATAGATAGATAGATAGATAGATAGATAGATAGATAGATAGATAGATAGATAGATAGTTTAGCAATCATTGTATAAACATATTTGACCACAGAAAGCCATGATTGACCGATCAGAATAGAATATTCCAGAGTGAAAATATAAAGGCTTGTGAATGTGTTGTGTGAGTGATTATGAGACACAGAGTGCTTTGGATGCTAGTTTGTCTCAGGGTGTCAATGCAGGTCTTGGGGACACAATAGCCCTGTTCATACAGCGTGTCCAGACAGGGGCCACTGACCCTTGTCTTCCCGACTTCATCTGGCAGCATTTATGCAGGACACAGGATAGAGGGCAGAAAGGAAGTGGGGGATGGAGATATGGAGCAAAAGAGGAGTTAAGAGGAGAGGTGAGAATGAGGAGGAGAAGTATAGAGATGGATGGATAAAGGAGGCTGCCGGAAGTATGGCATTTTTCAACAACCACCATGATAAGGAAAATGAGTCATATTTCGAGTGATTCTGAGAATTTGGCAAGGGCAGTGCAAACATAAGAATGCAAGCATACCAAAAATTAAGAAAACATCCATGATGAACCACACCTCAATCAATTTATAATTTAAAATGATATTTCACCCAAAAGAAAATTCTGTCTTCATTTACTCAGTTTATTCCAAAATTGTAAGGCTTTTTTTTTCTTCCAAGGAACACAAAAGGAGATGTTATGCAGTATAGCAGTCTCAGTCACCATTTCACTTTCATTGCATCGTTTGTCAATACAATGAAAGAGAATAGTGACCGAGGCTGTCCGTCTCCAAAGCATCTCTGTTTGTGTTCCTTGGAAGAAAGAAAGTCACTTGAGTTTCACATGAGAATAAGCATTTGTATTTTTGGGTGAACTATCCCTTTACCAGAAGTCTTCTGGGCTCACACATGCATAGTGAATCACTGAGTGTGTTTTATACTCCTGGGAGCTTTGACAAACTTTGGTGATCCTATTTTGTCTGAATGCATAAATCTAATGAATCATCAATTTTCTGTCTTGAATTTTATTTCATATTCTCAAGCACTCTGTCATCCAGTTGTGCATACTGTACACTAAAAGACTTTAGCCAATACAACAGCATGGTTTTAATTGAGATCTTACACAATGCATCCACCAAGAGACAGACATCGATAAGCAGGTGTACATTGTTGGATGAAATGCTGTCATGGCAATTTCCTGCATAAATGAGCTCAGCAAGGCACAGATGTGCATACGCTGTGTTCGCTGGCATGTTGATTTGCATTCAAGCAGGAAAAAATGAAAACACAACACACATGCTTGCAGAAATATGCATGCATATTGTACACACATACACATTCACACACCAAAACAATTAATAATCATTTATAAGGGAGGCACAGACACACAAACACACTAACTGTAATTGCTTTAGACAAAAAGCACCAGATGGCATCCACACAGACAAACTCTTTGATTTTACCCAGAGAAAACCGCTTTATTGGTCATCAGTTGCTCTTTCATATCCCAGGACACTCAATGGAGTCCTCAGATATGATTTATTGAAGTATCAACCAATAAAATTCCCCAGGAGCAATAAATATAGTCATAAATGAGGCCATTTTTGACAATAGTTTAAGCAACAACAGCAAAAAACTATAGAGCTATAAAACGAATATGTGTGACTAACATATAGCTCTCTTATAATTTAGTCTTGGAAGAATTTTGAGAATGAGAAATGTTTAAGTTCATGCTAATACCACTGCCTTTTGGAAAACATTGGTATCTTGGCAAATTTGAGCAAAGTTTAAGATATCAAGATCTCTTTTGATATTCTAGACTACAAGAGTCACTTGGGATTACTCACTTGGGATTACTAATCTGAGAAATAGGTCAAAACTACATTGACAGAATGTTCAAACGGGCAAAGGCCATGTCCATACTTATCCTTTTCGTTTTCAGTTTCCTAATGTCATTGCTTTCCAAAGTATGTGGTTATGGAGAGCATTTTTAAAATTCTGCATTTTTGGTGGAGGAAAATAGTGTTAGTGTGGATTAAAGGCTTAAACCAGAGACTATTTATAAGAGACGGGTCACCTCTATTAAAATGAATGGGGGAAATTGGAACATCCAGTGGTCAACAGATGTAGAAAAGAAAGTCCGTTCATTTCAAAGACGGCTGCGGAGTTGCTTAAACATAGCAAAATCAATGGTTTTTCAAACAAAAACATATTAGCGTGGATGTGGACCAAGACTAAATAATGAACGAACAATCGAGTCTGTCTGTCAGCGAAGGTTTTGCCAAGCCAACATCAAACTTCACCTATCTAGTTCAATCTGAAAATCAAAATGAGCTTCACTGACACATCATCAACTGTTGAAAATGGTCATACACACAGATGTTTGTGTTGGAGCCAGTCATGCTGGACTGCTCCAAATATCAACAGAGATTTAAATGCTTTCTTTTATTGTGGAGTAGTGGAGGAATGCACAGCCCATGTTGTGGAGTAATGATGCAGAATTACACATCTGCTGACAATGCACACGCATGAGCCCATATCATCTACTCACACATGCAAATATGCATTTGGGTTGGTTTATGTAGCTGCAAGAAATAATTACATGTATAGGTTTAATTTGTATCATCTGTAAATTAAAATGTATAATCAAGAGATTATCACTTACAGTGACCCAGTGGGCTGTTTCCACTCATATCACACAACATAAAGAGATTAAACATTAAAAAGTTTGCATCCTGAAACATCCTGAAAAGTGCATCTTAAAGTTCAGCGGGCTCATAATCACAGCTTTTAAAATGGATTTGATCCTACATTTCCCTTTCTGCAAAGAATTACATACCTTCAAATTTCAACACTTCCTCATTAATTCCACTTTTCATTGAATAAAATTGTTGAAAGGTGCATGTTTTAGAGATGCATGAGCTCTTTGTCTAGATCCATTTGTCTTATTAGCACATTCACAATGCATTCATCTAACGCAGCTCACTCTCTCTCTCTCTCTGGGTCTCTCTCTCTCTCTCTCGCTCTGATTTCATCATTTTAACATTTTTTAAATCCATAGCCACAAAGCAAAATTGTTCAATGGTTCCTGGAGACTTTAGGCACTTAAGCCGTTTAATAGTATTACCCAAGGAGACAGAAATAATCATATGCAGAAAAGTAATATGTTACGTGAAGATATTACAGTTAAGACTTCTGGTAGGTCATTCTAGCTACTCAGGAAGTTTCTTTGTGGGGTGTCAAAGGTCACACTGCATGACTACAGCACTAGCTATTGTGGCAGTTACATTGATGAAAGGAGCTTTGAAGTACTGGGAAGAAAATTCGCTCCTGTATCCTCATACACACACGTGCATACAGTATGTGCTCACACAAATGCAAGCAAACAGTTGACTTGTTTTAAAGGAACAGGACACCCTCAAATAAAAATTCTGTTATTTTGTACTTTTCCTTATAGATACTGTATATATATATATATATATATATATATATATATATATATATATACAGTATATATACATATATAAAATTCTGAAGACGACACACAATAAACACTATAGACAGTCAATACAACACTCTCTGCGTGCTATATTCCAAGTTATCTGAATCCATAATAGCTCGTTGTTCGTAACCTGCCAAAATTAAAGTTGTTTTTCACTGATAATCTTCCCATCCTAGTTCAAATCTCATTCGCGCTGTCGTTCAGATTACAAAATAGCTCCAGGTTTGACAAATTGCGTTGACCCTGATGCCAAACCCCATTGGTTCTTGCATATTTCACAGCTGAACAAAACCTGCTAGGTGAAATATGTGGAAATGTGGCCTTTTTGAAGCTTCACAGGTATGGTTGCGGTATGGAAAAGTGCTACAAGAAGATCGTTCCACGGAATACATAAAATAACAGCAAAAATAACAGGTTTGGAACAACATGAGGGTGAGTAAACAATGACAGAATTGTCGTTTTGGGGTGAACTAAACCTTTAATAAGTACTCTAAGAAATGCTAAAAAAGTTATTACCTCCGCTCTGCCAAACCGCAGACATGCCACCGCAAGCACCGCGAGAAGAAGCGGGATCCGCGAGCTCATCTTGCTGCCGTGCCGCTGCGGGACTCCGCGGGACAGCGCGCATTGAGAGAAATGCGCACGAGAAGCTCAGCACCTGCGCTGGGGACAGCTGCGGCTCGTGAGCAAATATCGGGTTAATTAAGCAGCAGTTTTGAGTCCCTCAGCGGCTATGCAGGCTTGACATTCTTCTCGGTGCGCAAACATTCAAATTGCCCTCCACGGCAGAATGAGTCTTTTTTCTGAGGAGCAAGCGGCCCATTTGAAGTACTTTGAAAGGTAGTTTGCGGGTTTTAAAAATCAAATTAGTCTGTTTGGTTTTAATCTAAAATAGGCCATTCTTCAAGAAAATCCTCCGTAACTCTTAACTCCACATCACCGTTGATTGAGTATAAAAACAGTTAAATAGTAGGTATATTATTTATATTGCCTTCACAATCTAATATGTTCCAAGTGTAAGTAAGACACGAGAATCCCTTCGTCCAGTTCTTCACATTGGCTGTAATGAAAACGACATTTATAATTATATATAACTCTGGTCTTGCAGTTTTCTTATCAATGTCCAGCACGTGCACGGGCCCGCGCGAGCTGTCTGTGCTGCGTTGATTATGGGACTGTGACTCAGAGGAGTTCCAGTGGTCTGTATGTTAACTCTTATCTTCCCCTCCCCTTAAAGGCAGGGCTGCACTAACTGAGACAGAAAGGGAGAGGACGGGAGTTTGGTGAGGAGCTCAGGAGTCTTAATTATATGTCAAACTATATTATATAGAATAACAATTTGAGTGCACAGTTTAATTGAAAATTATACATTTTTGTAAAAAATGTCCTTTGGTTCTTTCCCTATTCGTTTGCATGAGAGCATGCTCTGGAGTTGGCATGTTTGTGCAAAACCTGACAATCCATACCAGCATGATTTGAGAATGGTCCAAAGACCACATTGTGTATGTACATCAATGGAGAGGAAATCTGACCTTTTGTTCAAAGTAGTTAACAAGGTCAGTGTCACAGATCTGCTTATTTGATAAGGGACCTAGAAACAGTGTAGAATCTCAAAAGTTTCTTCTTCATTTTACCTCATCACTTTTCTTTGTTTAAAAAAAAAATGCCAGATTTTCAGTGTGGCGTCTTTCGTATCCCACTATGTTGTCATTGGCCTACATGTTCATATTTGGATGTACATGAACTACTGGTATTTTAAGCATTATATAATGTTTGTTAATTAAGTATTCATAAAATTTATTTTAAAATGTAGGCCTAATAAATGTTAGTTTTAGTAGAAGCTAAAATACACAAGAAAATGTATATTTGTATTGTGATACTTTGATTACTGATTGAGAAACAGATACATTTTTAAGTCCTTTTTATTATAAAGTCTCCACCCTCCCCAGTAGGTGGTGATATGCACGAATAATGCGAATAGCCAAAAACAACAGAAGAAGAATGTGAAAGTGAAAGTGGAGATTGATAGTTAAAAAGGACTTAAATATTAATCTGTTTCTCACTCACACATGTCATATTTTCTGAAGATATGGATATAACTTCTGAAGTCGTATGGATTTCTTTTATGCTGCCTTTTTGTGCATTTCAAATAAGTTGAAATGTTTAATTTGCAGGTTAAAAATGGGAATGTGGCTGACCTATTATCTTTGGCCAGCATTTACAGCATTTTTCAACAGTATTACCCTCAAAAGGTGTATCTAAATGCCAAAGTCCTTCAGCTGTATTTTAAATCTTACAGTATGACCTTTTGGATTTGCACAATGGAAGTTATGAAACCAAGGGGTCAGTAACCTAAAATGAAGAAATGTCTTTGGCACATGGCATGAAGACATTTGACAAGCAATTCTAAATCTATAAAAGTCACATTCACAGTTTGCTGTAATTTCTCGTGCATGGTGTCCAAGGCGTGGAGGACTGAAATACACATTAAAGATATGATTTTTAAACTTGAACACACAATAGATGCAACAGGAATAATTGTGGTCTTTTTTAGATCATTGAGAAAACTGATGACAAATGTTATTGTATTTTTTTTACCAATTTTAAATCAAAGATTGAGGGTGAATTTTCCCCTCATGGTGTAGGAACTGAAGAAATCCAACAACCCAAGAAATACTCAAGACATAATCAAATAGATCTTATGTAAAAAAATTCTAACTAGCTGGACTATTCAATGAAGAATGTATTTAAAACTGCAATGGAGAAACTGTCCATAAACTGCCAACATGATCACACAGGATATCGATATGTTGCTTCCGAATGTTCAGGTAACCTGTTATTGATCTTAGTCTGTCAAATTAATGACTAGTACTTTATCCCCCTACAGACAGTTTTGCATCAATTTGCACTACTGATAGCGTGTTGCGTGAGCAGCCCTTCGAGACATGGGTTGTAGTCCCGTGGAAACTAGGAAATAATAGCTTTCACATAAACTATGGTATGCATGATTCGAAGGATGCATTTTCACAATAAAAGTACACATTTATTGCACTGATGGCTATGTTTAGGATTGAAGTTAGGGTTGGGAGAAGAGTTAGTAAAATACAACTTGATTTTGTACCACTTTGTGGACATTTCACCTGGAAACTGGAACTCATACCCATACAGCCTGTTCAATAACATTTCCAGTTTCAGCCACTGGGGGCAGTGATATGCATTCCTGTAAGCACAGACCAATTTCAGGATCAGAACTTTCGACCTACTGTTGCCGAATTCACAGTGAGATCAGTCTGAAACTGCAGTACATTCATAAACCAAAATAGCATTTTCATCAACTGCACCACTGTTACTTACGGATTGCATACATTTGCACCTCAGGCACATCAATAAACCACCATATACTGTAGCTTTTACATGCTTATGAAGAGCCCAGTCCACTAGAAAAATGTGTGGGCAGCTGCCAATGGCCACAAACAAAAGAGCACTGTGATTAGATAGCATGATGTGCACTGTCTGCCACAGCCACAGACACGCATATGTGTGTGCAGATACGATCTGTCTTATTAGGAAAAGGACAAGTCAAGAGGTCAAGTGTGATCAAGGCTAGCAGGACAACTATCTAATCCAATTTCTCATTTAGCTCTGTTGCTCTGTCACTCTCTCTTTTTGTCTTGCTCTATTCTGTTCTTTTTATTTTCACTGAGTTGTGTAATGTTCATCTTTATATTCTCTATTCATCTCATGCTGTAACTCCCACATTCCCTCTTTCTGCTTCCATTTCTTTGTCTCCCACTTCCTCTCTCCTTCTTCTTCCCCACCTCCTCCCTGCCCCCTCTTTCATCCTTCCATCCTTTTGATATTGCTCTATTCCTCAGTTTCTTTCATCTGCAATATGAGCTCATTTGTTCATGTCTGTTCATGATTACGTACATCTCTTTCTGTCTTTCTGTATATGATGAGCTTTAAGGTAGCATTTCTATATCAGAAGTTGCAGTAGCTTTGGGAACTTCATCAAACTATATCAATGCTGAAAATCTGGCAAATAGCAATTGTTACCTCAAGGATCAATTTCTACTTGATCGAACCCATAAAATTACTTTCATATGAGTAACTTAATTTGTCAGGTTGATTTGTTCAGATTACATGAACATGAGGAGCATTTTCAGCTCATCTGACAAACATTTTTGTAGCACTTTCTATGAAGCCCCTATTTATAATGCATTGTAAAGACATTGTAATGCATGGAAATGCACCATATAATATGTTATAATTTCTCATAATCAATTATTACCACAATTATAATACTTTATTATACTTACCTATGCATTATAACATGACCAACATCAAATTGTTCTGCAGAAATTATAATATATTATACATAGCTGTGTTATATGTATATTAGGTATGTTTTAAGAAAAGCGACAAAAGCAATGTCTTCTTAAAATATTTTTAAGGGATAAAAAGTATTAAAAGTCATGCTTGTAAAATAAGTTTTATATATTTCATATATATTTTAAAGTTTATTATATATTTTGAGTAGTTTCTTTGTACTTAAATTACACCATGTTGCGCAGAATTACATGGGAAATTTGTTCGTGCCTCAAAATGTATTGTATACAGTGAATTTTTATATAACTTCCATATATATTCCATTATATATATATCTATATATATATTAAGCAATATCAGATGAGCAAGAGTGCGATATTGCCATACATCAGTACTGCTGTGATTCGGCTGCAGGCCGAGTGCCATAGGTAATCACAGCAGTGCTGATTTAATGCTATATAGCACGATTGTGAGTGTGATATTTCTTATATACATTTGATACAACAGTTCAATGAACAAGTAAATAAAACAAAATGAGGAAAAACTGAGTACGGTCATAAAAACTAATTTGTGCATGGAACTACTTTCTTACGTGACGGATCAGAATCTGCCGTTGCTGGTTCAAAACAAATGATGCATCCAAGCCTCCGATATTAATAAAAAATGTCACTTCAGAAATAGTATCACGGCTTGTGCTGTTTCTAACAAGTTGTTGGATAAACAAGGATGGATGTGTGTGTGTGTGTGTGTGTGTGTGTGTGTGTGAGCGAGAGAGAGAGAGAGAGAGAGAGAGAGATGGCATGTGTGTTATCACCTGTTGCCACTCCCAAGCAGAGATGCTGTCAGCTTTCTGAAGATCAGCTTTCTCAGTGGAAAAATAGCCATCCAAGTGGGGGTATTTCTCCCTATTTGACAGTAGCCAGTGTGCAAGAGTCTTTCACTATAGAAACTGCAATGTTCTTCACCATTTTGAACAATACTTTTTCTCCAACGTGGAAACTCCTGTAAGAGGTGCCTTGAGTTGTGTAATTAATCTCTCTGTTGTGTCTCTCAGCTGTGATGAGCCTTAATGCTGAAGTTGTTCATATAAAGCCATTTAAAGCTATTTTCTAGCTGTAGCCATGTAGTAGTAAGTCAAGGCATGTCAAGTAAAGTCAAGTCATTTTTATTTGTATAGCGCCTTTCACAACACACATCGTTTCAAAGCAGCTTTACAGAAGGTCAGGCATTAACAGAAGACAAAACTGTAATGTCTATAATGTCTATGAGTCATCATTGTGTAATTAGTTATAATCCGATTGTGAATTGTGTTTAAAAATAAATAATTAAATAATAACATGCCCTCCTCCTCGTCACATACCCCCAATGCCGATTCAGGCCAGGGTACCAAACGGCCTAACTTACACCCCCATCCCATCCCGGAGGGGATATGCTGCCCTTTCAGCTGTCCTTCCATCGGCTGGTGCCAGAGAGAGAGGAGAGAGAGAGAAAAGAAAAAGACTCCGGTTCCCGACCACGCCACCCACCCGGTCCTCAGCCAGCTGGACCACCTCCGTCAGTGACGTCGGGTGATGGCACTGGACTTGGTCAGCCGTCCCTTGGCTGTCACCTCCTGGCAGTCGGCAGCGGGCTCCTCCACCTCCTGTCGGTCAGCAGTGGCTCCTCTGCCTCTAGGCAGATGATATCTGTAGCATTTAAAACAACTGCATGACTTTACAACTACATTTTCATCACAAAATTACATGTTTGAGAGAACAAAATAAAGTAAATTTTGATCAAATGCTTGGTTATTTTGCATTGTAATCAGTGTCATTTGATTTCAGTCTTGCTGTGATGTCACAACCATTTTAGTTCCTGGACAGGAAGCTGTACACGAGTAACAGCAGGGCTAAATGGACCGGATAAAGACCGGAGAGGAACACTATTGTTTTACACTACATAGAGCCAATACAGTACAAACCCAGCTGTTGGGATTCATGGGTGTATTCACTCAGTGAATGCATGTGAGAGTGTGTCAGATCAATTATAAACATAGTTCATCGCTCTATCCAGTCAAGTGACCACGGCCCAAATATGTGCTCTTGGTGTCATAGAGCAAGCAGAGAAAGACAAAGAGATATTGAGAAATAGGAAAATAATTCAATATATCATAATGGTTTTTGCATGATTTAATGAGTAAGGACAAATGTCACTTCTCTACATTGGACTTTTTTGCTGTAAAGCACACTGAATGGGCCGATTGTCACAATCTCTGCTATGACAGACTGATCTCACAGTAAAATTATTTTCTTTAGCTAAAATCAGTCAATGTTCACTGAAATGTGAAACACTGCCCCCTATGGCCAAAGAGATAAGTGTTGTTGAGCAAATGGGCACATGTGAGCCCCCTGTTCCAGGTGCAATGTCCATGGAAGGGCGTCAAAAGCAAGTTGTTTTCAGCTGTACAGGATGTTATTCAGTGAAGACGAATGCTAATTTTATAAACTCTAGCCCCAACCTAAACCCCAAACTTAAACCTAACCATCAGTAGAGGAAAAATGTAAGGTTAGAGGGAAAAATGCAACCTCCAAATTGCAGTCGTCACTGATTATGCAAGAGTGATTACTTCCTGGTTTCAACAAAGATCTGAACCGGGGTCTCCCACACAGTTGATGCAATGCGCTTCTGCTCACGCCACAGGGGAAGCTGAACATGGAGCAGATGCAAAAATGTCTGGTAGGAGCAGGGCCGGACAACACTTTAGGCGACATAGGCGAGTGCCTAGGGCAGCTTCGCTTCAGGGGCATCAATCTACAAAGACCATTTTAGTATGTGTCTAATCTGTGTCAAACAAAATGTGCCCTGTGCGTTCCAATAACGCCTTGCCTATGGTGCCAAATGGGGTAGGACCTGCACTGGGTAGGAGATACCGTTTGTTGGCAAGTTGGCATAATGAGGCCGATCCTAGGATACCGTAACACTCAGAAACATAATGCTGACTACTCATGTTGGCTATGATTAAGAGGCTCCAACTGGAACATTTTGATCATGTTGATGTTATTGTTGTCCTCTTCGGTGACTATATTCTGATGACGAATGTGCATCTCCTCTCAACCCAGGGCAAAAGGGATTTTTCCATAGCCTAAACAGCAGACTTCCTCACTACACACAGTGCATCTATGCCATTCATTAGGCATTAATGTGTTAGTCTTTCCACATCAAAAGAGAGGTCGTCTCCATGAAAAATAAACTCTCATTGCAACCTGATCAGAGTAACAACACGTCCCTTTTTAGAGGTGCTTGGCGCCACAGTTACTATCGCTCTGAACGTCATTTAGGGATTTAAAAAAAATACCAAATCCTTTACTTGTTCTGTACAAAATGTAGACATCTAGTTGTCCTGCACCATTTGTGCTACAGATATATGACCGGCTTATTAAGGAGATGCTATGACTTTTATAAGCAGTCGAACAATGTTTATGAACAACGGATAAAAATTAAAATTCCAAAGAGGTAACTTTGGAAAGTAATAAGAGTGATCTTATTTCTGGATCAGAAGGGGATGGGCAATTTTAACTTGGGCCTGCAAGAGGCCATTCAGGAATACTCTAGCAACTGCCTAGCCATGCCGTAGCAACCATCCAGAGCACCCTAGCAACTGCAGTTGACCCAGCCATATCTCTGCAACAGAACATCGTAGAGACTTGGGGATGGGCCCTTTTGACTTGGGGAAGTGTATTAAGAGCCTTGGTGGGACGTTTTGGCAGTGAGTTTTGCTTGATTTGTGAATTTTTGTTAATTAACTATGCAACCATAATGTTAAAAGACAAATGTAAATGCTAAAATAGTTCTACAGTAAATGTTAAACTTTCATATAAATGTAATATTTCAATGTTAAACAAAATATTGAGTATGTTGAGTGTGTCTGAAAATATTGTTCACAAGAATCCTCTTTAATTGTTTCTTAGTGCAAAGTTCATGGGACTCAAATGCTGACTGGAAAATTCTTCCTATTTCACTTCATTCCTCCGTTATACTCTCTCTTTCTTTCTCTCCTTCTCATAATCTTTTCCTGCATGGCGGATCCTCCTCCAAACACAAACTGATGGGAAAGAAATATAAACAAACCAAACATGGCTTTAATTCTGGACAATGAACTTTAAAAGCACCACCACAAAGAAATAATAGTCCATGAAATCTAGAGTTTGCATTTTTAAATCTGAATTATACACAGATATTTTGTATGCGGCTGGATGCTTTTTTAAAGATGTTTTTAGGTCCAGTTGGGAGCAGCGTTTGAAAAGTGACTCACTCGTGCCATTGAAAGCTAGAGCCAAAAAACCTTTGACCCATTCCAAGTCTCTTAAAAGATCTCAAGTATTTTAGACAGCACAGTTAACATTCAGCCACAGATAAAGCTTCCTCTGTCTCGAAGAGCAAGCTCACCAAGATATGCTGTATGAAACATTATAAACTGCACCACAAGTGTGCAATTGCATTTTGAGTGTGTGCGGCAATAACTGTGACTCTACAGTTTATTTATTTATTATTTACTGAAATTTATGTAGAGCATCTGGCCGTTTCATTGCATGTGTGCTTATATGTGGTTGTCAGAACACAGGCCAAAATAGTTAGAGAGTATGTTTGAGTGCGGACCATAAACTACACAAATTTGTGCAAAGTCTGATTTTAGGAAGAAACTCTGTGAATCATAAAGCTGTCACATGTACAGTTATGATTGATAGCAGCAGGTTTTTGATGTAGCTGGTGAGAGTGCAGGTGTCTCAATGGAAAGTCTGTGTGATTGGGATCTTCTGTCTGATTTCAGGCCCGTGTGTGTAAAGCTGGGAAAATCCCTCAACAACAAAACCCCTCCCTCACTGTTACTCCCACCATGCCAGCCAAACACTGACAAAAATGCACAGCATTTTCACACACACACAAGCATACCAATGCAAACTTATGCTAAAGAAGCTGGATTCACAGAGCTCCTAAATAGACGATTATGTGTACTTTGTTCTGTTATAAAATGTATAGTTACATCTATGAAATCCAATTGGATGAGATAAATCCAAAGCTGTTGTAAACTAGGCAATATACGTACACCTGTGACATCACTTTTAGGAATAGTTCACCCAAAAATGACAATTCTGTCATCGTTTACTCACCCTCATGTCATCCCAGATGTGTATGACTTTCTTTCTTCTGTTGAACACAGACAAATATTTTGAGAAGAATATTTCAGCCATGTATGTCCATAAAGTCAAAGTGAATGGTGGCCAGAACTTTGAAGCTCATTAAAGAATACAAAGGCAGCATAAAATAATCCATAGGACTCCATTGGTTAAATCCATATCTTCTGAAACGCTATAACTTTGGGTGAGAAACAGATCAATATTTAAGTCCTTTTTTACTATCACTAAAATCTACAATCTCCACTTTCACTTTTACATTCTTTTACATTGACTTAAATACAATATATATATATATATATATATATATATATATATATATATATATATATATATATATATATATATATATATATATAAATATATATTACTATTATATATATAAATATATATTACTATTATATATATAAATATATATTACTATTATAGGGTCTATTTTATTAAAGGGTATTTTCATTATAAAATCAAGATATCAAATCATCTTTTACCAACGTATTTGAACGTTTTCATAACCAAAACAAATCATTTTTGAAAGAAGATCATACAAATCACAACAAGTGAAGAGCTAGAAGAAATGTAGTTCAAGATATTTTGTCAAGGGCACAGACAGCTGCGACCTGTTTTACAATACACAAATTATTGGTGTTCTCACAAATTACTGACAGAAACATCACACTTTATGTCTGGCTTTCCACTCTCCTGATGACTGAGTGAGTGAATTAGTGTCTGTGTGTGTGCTTCCATTAGTTCTGGCTATAGTTTCCCTACAGCACGTGCTCTCTGGTATGAAACGATCTGAGAGGATGGATGACAAGCTGTTTTCCTCCCTCCATCAGCAGCCCTGTCCCTTCTGCGTCTCGGGTTCCATCATTGAAAGGAATGTGGCTTTATCTCACCATGAAATGAGAAAGGATTTTAGCCCAGTAAATGAGAAGCTTTCTGACTAATATTCCTGAAAGCCAAACCAAACATAAAGCTTCTCAGGCTACTGATGCAAAAGTGTTCCACAGCTTAACAGTTCCTTAACATTTCTCACACATTGTTTTCCTCTGTAAGTATCCTTAACCAAGTACGTATTTACAGATGTGAATGCTTGGGCAACACACTGCCAATAAGCAGTCCTTTTGAACATACTTAACGTACTTTCTTGCATTACTGTGGTGTTAATAAACCTCATTACCCCAGGGGGCGATAGAGATACCTTCAAAAGTGTGTGCCATTAAACAGGAAGTATTATTATTCAGGTCTGCAATGACAGTAGTTAACTGGAAAGGGAAAACTTGCCATAGAAGTAGACAGTTCAAATATATGACGGCAGTGTTAAGAATGCAAGACGTAATTGCGTTGTATTATGAATTGCAGCCTGACATATCTTAGAACGCATCAATGCACAAAATCAAGTTTGCGTAGCTAGAAGTTTCTGCGTTCATGCACTTCCATTAAGTATGTTTTGGCCTACAAAGAGACGCAATCCATAATGCTCTCTATATTACTATTCTTTCATAATACAGAAAATTATGTATGAAAAATTGGTGATATTACACTGGGAAGGGACAAAACATTTTAAAAGTTATTTTAAACAAGGAAATATTGTATTTTAATAATATAAACCAACCAACCAAATAAACAAATACAAATACATGTACATTTCAATGTTCTGAAGAAACTGTGTCAAAAGCAACCTGATCTCATTACATTACATGACCGTGGTAAAAATTTGTACAAAATGAAATCATCTGCCTTATTACACATTTTGCTGCAGTTTCCCAGTGAAACGTCCAGCGAGGGGCGCCAGAAGTGAGTGATATGGTGTCATAATTAGAAGGTAGGGGTGTAACAATTCGCTCTGACAATAATTTGATTTGATTGCGTTTCTCTACCTAATAATTTTGATGCATCGCGGTGCATCGTGAAATCCGATCAAGTCTGACCAATCACTGGTGACTGTACTCAACTAGTTAATTCCCTTAAGAACAGCTAAATAAGTTTTATATATATATATATATATATATATATATATATATATATATATATATATATATATAAAAGCAATTTTATGTTTGTTATTTAATATATTAAATTGTGTGATGTATCGGCCATTAAAAAATCTGTATCAGTCGACCACTAGTTTTGAGCTTCATGGAGGCATGTTGATGGTCTGTTTTCCTGTGTACCAGCACTTAAACCAATTAGTGTGAAATGTGTATGAGATACGTAATTGGTGGATGTATTCTGTTTATCCATCTCTATGCTGTGACCTTAGACCTTGTTTACCTCCAGTTATAAAAATGAATTAGAATGCGTGTCTGCTTTGAGTGTGTTCTTCGTCATTTCCCCTGTGTGTGTGTGTGTGTGTGTGTGTGTGTGTGTGTGTGTGTGTGTGTGTGTGTGTGTGTGTGTGTAGGTGGGAGTGGGACTTCCACACTGTGTGGTATTAATATCCTCATGCCTCCATGCCTGCAGGGTTAATCCTCTTCCAGGAAACCCATGACCTCAGCACACCTCCTGAAGAGCTATCCATCTTACACTCTTGTGTACAGCATATTGTAGGCTACTGTACGCACATACACAATTCCCAAAGCTGCCCTACATACCTGTGTTTTTAAGCACTGGATATGCATCTTCAAATCAGGGTAGCTAAAAGGAATACAATTTTGGAGAGCATATGATGGACAATCAAAAATATCAAATAGTTGTTGGTCAAGACAAACCACTCTACTATACTTAAAGGGATCGTAAGCCTGAATATAAAAATTCTGACATCATTCACTTACCCTCATATTGTTCCGAACCCATACGACTTTCTTTCTTCTTTGCAGCACAAAAGAAGGTGTAAGGCAAAATTACAGCCTCAGTCACCATTCACTTTTATTGTAAATAAATAAGATATACATTTAAGAAATATCGCTTGCGCATAGTGCCTTGTTGACTCCCAGTAGTGTTCATAAAATGTGTTCCGTGGATGACTTCCTCCTAGCCCTGTGGCAGACGAGTTTGCGGAGAAACTCGCTGCCAGCTCAGTACACATGCTAACTAAGTCCTGTATTGGGGTAGGTGCTCCGCATGTGCTGGTTCCCCATAGGTAACCCCATGCAACATATATCTTCCTCTAAAACATTTCCCTGTTGGTAAACTGTGTCTTCCATGGGCAGAGGCCCCTCTGCCCCAGTCACCATGTTTGTAGAAACTCCTCCGGCTTTGGGTAGAACCTACCATGGGACTTCTCCACATGACATACTTCCGATGGTATACACACCCCGCCCTCTCTAATTTTCAATCTTTTTGGGAAAAAAATAGGGAAAGGGCACACTGGCTTGCGTGCCCCTAGTTTTTGGGCAGTCGACTTGTCCCTGAAGGGCTGTTCGACGCTCATAACAGCATTGGGGGAGGTTAGGTGTTGGACTGGTGCACTAGCTACGAGGCACACTGTAGTCTGCCCATCTCGCACCGCCAGTTCACGTAACACAGTTCAGGCATTTTTTTGTAGGGGACCCCTAGTGTCACTTCATCGACACAATGTCGAGTGAGTGACAGATAGGGAACGTCTTGGTTACTTCCATAACCTCCGTTCCCTGATGGAGGGAACGAGACCTTGTGTCCCTCCTGCCACAACTCTAGACTACCCGTTGAAATGGCCGGGACCTTCTCTCTCGGCTCCTCAGCACAAAATCTGAATGAGCGGTTCGTACACCAGCTCCTTTATACCAAAACTGTAGATTGTTTGCCATTGCGGCTGTGTGTGTACGATCAAAATGCATTGTCTTGGTGAGATATGGGAAACTGTGTTTAGTTCTTCCCTCCAGATGCAGTCAGTAAGTACCAAATATTTAGATATATAACCCTGGAAGCAAAGAGTAATATACAGAAGTGTTTAAGGAATTTGCAAACTTTAAGTCAAGAGCCAGGATGTTTGCGTTTTTGCCAAATGTCTTTATTAAGACACAATACCATGAATCTAGCAAACTTTGGCTAAACTAGAAACTATTTTTTACTCATAAGCACATATTCAGACTATATTTGCTATCTTCAACGCTAACTAAAGCATCTGACAAATCAATAAAAGGCTATAAAATTATAAAATTTACCAAAAAAGTTTTATTGTGTTTTACAGTGAATGGTGTTAAAAGCAAACAATTTTGAGTGTATCTGAGGCTGAGACAAATGTTAGTAGTACTTTTAGTTTCAGTAATATTTAAATATTTACTTTATAACTTACACCTCACAGATGTAACATTTGAACTTTTTGTTTATATAAGGTATAAAGTATTATATTCCAATATTTAATTAATGGATGGCCCCACACATATACACAGAGGTCTGGGCTAAGCCTAAAAAAATTACTGACCCTAGAACTGCCCTTGCACATTGCAGTACCATGGTTCATGCCCAAGAACCATGGTAGTATTAAGGTACATGTCTAAAAAGTGTGGTAGTACCATGGTACATGTAAAAAAACAAAAACAAAACATGGTAATACCGTGGTACATGTCTAAAAACATGTTATTACAATGGCACATGCCTATAAAACATGGTAGTACTATAGCACATGCTCAAAAAACATTATAGTACTTTAAAACAAGGTCAAAAACCATGGCAATACTATGGCGCATGCCCAAAAACAGGAGTACCATAGTGCTTTTTGTAAATGTGATCAGTCCAATAAGCGCATAGAGAGTGGTGTTAGGTTTTAAGCAGCTGGGCAGGGCTCTTTACAAGCTTTGAGCTAGAAGGCAGGTCTCTCTTTAAGGCTTTCCAAAGTGCTGTTACTGAGTTGTTTCACACTCAAACACAAAGCAAATTGTATCTTAAAACAATGCTAGATGTCTGACGGTCTCAGGGTGGGTAGACAAGCCTTGACTGGCCTAGTTTAGAACTGAGATGACCCTGAGATGGCCAGACAATAGTCTTAAACAGAGCAAAATGCTGCACTGTGCCATGTACAATATAATCTCCAGTCATCTTAGATATCGATCAAAAACTAAACTTACAATTACAAATTGGTGCACTGTGGAAATACTCACATTGAACACATTCTCTTTAAAGCTTTGAAGCCACATGAGATTCTAGACTCATCTGTTGGAAATATTTGATTTTGTCGAGGAATTTCAACCTGACTATTCAAATTAACTTTAATTTTGAGATAATTAAACTTGACTTTAATCAAGGAATCCATTTTAGTAACTCGTTGCTGTGGTAACTTCTCAGGGTTTTATTTTTAATTTGTAGGATGTTTTCATTGATTTATATTTATTTAAATGATTGTTCTCTTTGCTGCTATGTTTCTCCATTCAAACTGCACTTCATTTTGGTAGTTGCAGTCCGTTCTTGATTTCATTACCTCAACAGCTATCTGTAGGCCCCCTTGAGTTACTAGAGAACGCACGTACAGTATGTTCAGCCAGATCACGTGTTGGCAAAACATGGGCCAATCACTTGGTCTGCGTTTGCGTACTTGCATGAAGTGTGTTTCTGACCTGAGAATCTAATCATCTGAGTTTCAGATCAACAACAAACCTGATTTAGCTTTGGATACATGATTGCGGTGGCCAATATAAAAATAAATCCTGATCCTGGATCAACAATTTTACAGAGATGTTTCACATGCTTGCACTGCTTAGATGGTCCTTCAGTAGTTTATTGAGGATCTGCTTGTGTTGAGAATGAAGATATTTTGATCTAAGCATATTAAGCATTGCAATACAAACCTTCCCTTTCCCTTCCAAACCCACTGAAGGGCACATTCCTGCTGGTGCTGGTGAGTTGAGTGTAGACCTAAGATTAAAGCTGTGTTGGAAAATATGATACATCAATCTGGGTTCCATCTGTAATTGGAGCAGTAGATGCTTGCCATTTATTGGTTTAAATCCAATAGGTTAAAAAGAACACTATGTGGTCTTGAGTGTCTGCCACCTGGGTTCAGATCATTTAGTATCAGTAAAAAAATGAAACCTCTACAACCAAAGCTGGAGAACTCCATCTCAAAGGTCTGAGGTCAGGACGTTTGGCCCACACCATAATTCCTGAACACATGCCCTTTTTGCCATCATCTTTTGCACCATCCTGTACTGAGCACAGATAAGCACAGATCCCATCTGTCTCCACAGCTCTGGCTCACTATGGAAAGAATCAATCAGAATCTCTCAGGGTTAGAATGCAGGTAGCGCTGGATGATCTTATTGGAACCAACTGAAACAGGCTTGATCCTTCTATCATCCTCTCTGTTCGCTCTGCTCCCTTTCCCACGTGTCATCCAACAATAACATAACATGCTGGCTTCCTGTGTGTTGGGGGAACAATAGGAGGATAACTTTGATGGCGTGTGCGAATTTGTAGAAGGAGTGCTTTTATCTTGGCCTGCAATCTCCTACAGCACATTGAGAAGCTATGTTCCTAAAACAAGCAACATATACATTTTTCAGCTTAATTTCTGAATGAAGTACTGTAAAGCTTCACTTCAGAAAATAAAAGCTTAAACTACCACAGTAAGCTGGGATCCTGGTCTTAGCTGGCTTAAACAAATTTCCCAGCCTGATCAGTTAAAAAAATCTCAATACCCCTCTAAAACCAGCCAACCAGGCTGGGAGACCAGTTAAGACCAGCAAACCAGAAAAAAGCAGTGCATGCAGATAAATGTCACTTTGACAAGCCATTGTGCGCACCAATTCTGACACTAGCTACTGTACCTCAGTAACACCAGAGACTCTTCAGCTAGAGCCAGAGCACTGAAAAACAGATTTTTTAGCGCAATTTGAGCTAATGAAGTACAATTTATGATACCAGTGTTGTCGGATATTAGTGCGTATTTGAAATGTGCTCTTTGATCGTAATTTTGACCAAAGGTTTTGGAGATTTCTGTCTTTTCCCCATTCAAATAGTTTTTCATTCTTTTCACTTGTATCCATAAATAATTCCTAAAGATGGTCACTGAGTGAATTGTTGGCTTATGTTAGCTAGCTTAGCTTTTTTGAATCTAACAATGAGCTTCCAGTGCTCTGAATATTTGACCTACTAATTTAGGTTGACTGACCGATACTGTAAGCTGCCCCCCCCCCCAATTTACGCCTTTGGTCGAGTAACGTTGTTGGGGCGGGTCTAAGTGGTTCGCTTAAAACAAACAATTTTCAAAGCACTACAGAAAGACAGTTCTTATCATTTTTGAGGAAATTAACATATGAATTGTTTACTGACAGTTGTCTCTGCCTATTTAACTGGGATAGGAGAAATTATTTGAACACAGAAAAAGTCCATCATAATAGACTGAAGTGATGCCTGGCTAGCACCAGCTGTAGTTTGTCATCATTAATCAGTGAACTGTAGCAGTGGAGTCCGACACCAAGCAGGAACGGAGCTGGATCTGTCCGGCTCTGGTAACCTGTATGAATCCCTAGGTTGAGACATGAAAACAAATAGAATAATATTAGCCTGTATGCCTAATCTAATCTAATATATGCCTGGCTAAATAGATGAGTCTTTAGTCTAGACTTAAACTGTGTGAGTGTGTCTATATCCCAAACAGTGTTAGGGAGACCATTACATAATTTAGGAGCCAAATAGGAAAAGGATCTGCCTCCTTTTGTGGATTTTGATATTCTAGGAACTATTAACAGGCCAGAATTTTGCGATCGTTATGAACGTGATGGAATATATTGTGGTAGAAGGTCACTTAAGTACTACGGAACTAGACCATTCAAAGCTTTGTATGTAGTTAAGAGAATTTTAAAATCGATATGTAATTTAACAGGTAGCCATTGTAACGATGATAAAATGGCGCTAATATGATCATATTTCTTGGCTCTAGTCAGCACTCTGGCTGCTGCATTTTGAACCAATTGAATTTTATTTATTGAACGTGCAGTACATCCTCCCAGTAATGCATTACATAAATATAGTCTTGATGTCATAAATGCATGAATTCGTTTTTTTGGCATCAGCCACAGAGAGCATGTGTAGTAACTTATCAATGTTTTATGTGAATATTTCTGAAGTGCAGAATCCTTTTCTACAAACATTGGAAATTTGATTTTCAATGGTCAGATTGGTATCAAATATAACACCTAAGTTCTTCGCTGTAGAAGATGACGTAACAGTACATCCATCAAGAGTCAAATTGTATGTTAGCTGCTTATTTTTAGAGGTTTTTGTTCCAATAATAAGTACATCTGTTTTGTCGGAATTGAATAGAAGGACATTTCTGGCCAATTTTTTATTTAATAGATACACTCTGCTACTTTAGAAAATGGTGAATTTTCCTTGGGTTTAGAGTTAAAGTTGGGTATTGTCAGCATAACAGTGGAAACTTACTTCATGATTCCTGGTAATATCTCCCAGGGGAAGCATGTATAAGGAGAAAGGCAGAAGCCCTAAAACTGATACCTGTGGCACTCCATACTTAACTTTTGTTTAATTTGACAATTCAGCATTTACACATTCAAAGTGGTAGCAGTCTGATAAATAGGACCTAAACCATGCTAATGCAAGTCCACTAATGCCAACATAATTCTCCAGCCTATTCAAAAGAATGTCGTGATCTATCGTGTCGAAGGTAGTATAAGATCTAAAAGCACTAGAAGATAAATGCAGCCGCGATCAGATGATAAGAGCAAGTCATTTGTAACTCTGATAAGTGCAGTCTCTGTACTGTGATGGGGCTTAAATCCTGACTGAAAATGTTCATATATACCATGTCTCTGTAGAAATTAACATAGTTGGGAGGACACTACCTTTTTCTAGTATTTTCGACATAAATTATAGATTTGAAATCGGTCTGTAATTAGCCAATTCTCTAGGATCAAGCTGTGGATTCATAATAAGCAGTTTGCTAACTGCCATTTTAAAGTTTCTTGGGACATTTCCTAAGGATACCGAGGTGTTAATAATATTAAGAAGAGGGGGCCTGGGTAGCTCAGCAAGTAAAGACGTTGACTACCACCCCTGGAGTGATGAGTTCAAATTCAGGGCATGCTGAGTGATTCCAGCCAGGTCTCCTAAGTAACCAAATTAGCCCGATTGCTAAGGAGGGTAGAGTTACATGGGATAACCTCCTCGTGGTCGCTAAAATGTGTGGTTATCGCTCTCGGTTGGGCACGGGGTGAGTTGTGCGTAGATGCAGCGGAGAATAGCTTGAAGCCTCCACATGTGCTATGTCTCCATAGTAACGCACTCAACAAGCCACATGATAAGATGCGTGGATTGACAGACTCAGATGCGGAGGCAACCAAGAGTCCTCCTCTGCCACCCGGATTGAGTCACTACACCACCACGAGGACTTAGAGCACATTGGGAATTGGGCATTCCAAATTGGGGAGAAACATTTTTTAATATTAAGAAGAGGTTCTGAGATTACAGGGAATACCTCTATTAAGAGCTTAGTTGGAATAAGCTTAGTTTTATCAGTAAATAAATTAAATTAAAATAAATAAGTCTTTACTCTTGTGCTGTGACAGAATTTCTGGTTCAGTCAATGCTTTATTCCTAACCAGTTTAGCCAGAGTACTGAATAAATACCTTGGATTGTTGTGGTTATTTTCTATGATTTTGCTCAAATATGCTGACCTGGCAACCTGTAGCTACAGACACTAACCTTCCATGCACTGCGCACTACGTCTAATTTTGTATTCTTCCACTTGCGGTCCATTTTCCTACTCTACTCTATTGAGAGCATGAGTGTGATCATTGGACCATGGTGTGGTGCTTTTTGCTTGACTTTTCTTTAATCGAAGGGGGGCGACACTATCAAGAGTGCTAGAGAAGACTTATATTTTCTGTTATTACATCAAGTTCTTCTTGACTTTTTGGCTTACTGAGTATGTGAGACAATTCTGGAAGATTATTACTGAAGCTATCTTTAGTGGTCAATAGAATAGTTCTACCTGAACAATAGCGTGGTGTAGATTGAGTAACATTAGCTGATCGCAGCAAATTAGAGACGCGGTAATGATCTGATGTCAACGCTCTGTAGTAGAATTTCTATATTATCAACATCAACTGGTCCTGTCACTTTTTATCAGACTCCAAGAGAGATGAGAATATCAATAAATGCTAATCCAGCATATTACAGTGTCTGACATAATTTTTGCAAGTTCACACACCTCTTTAACATTATCTTTAGTGATCTCAGACTGGCAAAGCTGGACATCGTTAATGCTGATAACATTTTAGAAAATCTATGTATAACCACTTTGCCTTGGTTACAATGGTAAGCTACCATCACCATGATTGTGAGCTCACCATCAATTCAATTTAGAAATATTTTTTTTACATAGTCTAATGACAATTGGAATAATTCATATGACGTGGCAACATCCTAAGATGACGTGTTATCTAGCTTGTAAGAAAAGGCTTGACTTTTATTTCCAAAGAGACAAACCAATCAACAAAAATAATGACAAATCGATACAATGCAAGCATAACATTTTAGCTAGGCTCCATACAACACTTTATTTAGGCTTAGTGTTAGGGTAAGGGGTTAGACTTTATGGTTTGATTAAGGTTTTGGTTAGGGATTAACCTTTAATGTCATAACATATTTCGCTGTTTCGTTTATTTATTTCCATGGGAAGAAAAGACATAAGTTTTTGTACAAGCCAACTCATCAGATTTCTTATTTCGCCATCTTGTACTATTATTACGACTTGTCATGAGACTGTGTTGAAAGTTTTGCTGTTTTTCTGCTCCTTGACAGAAAGGCCCCAAACCCATTAAAGAAGTACTTCAGTAGTAGCCACAAAACACTTTAACACCTCAACTTAAAAGCATAATCCGTAATTTTGGCAGCTGGCGGACTGTTAATGATTGTGTATCTTTGCACCGCATGACCCAAGAAAACTCCCAAACATTTTGACGGTTACATGTTTAAAATCACCTACAAGTGCATTGGGTTCAGCTTGAATTTAGTCATCAATTTAATGAAAATCAATTTGCACTCAAAAGTTTTGTGTATGTTGCGCTGTCTGATCTTAGCAGAATGTTGGGCACTGACAGACTCGTTCACCATTCGTTTCCATTGCGCCTTTTTTCCATAAAATGAAACTGAATGTTGACTGAGGCTGTAAGTCCCCAATGTTCTGCCATTACCATTTGTGTTCTTTAGGAGAAAGAATTCATATGGTTTTGGAACATTATCACAGAAGTTAATGATCACAAATTGTTTCTTTTTTTGGGTGAACTACCCCTTTTTTTTAAGGATTGTATACACTACAACTGACTACAATGACTTTGAGTCAATTTTGCCAAGAGTGGACATAAATAAGGCCACACACATACTGGTCTGGGAGCAGTTCACCTTCGTCATCTTTGAGTTTGGAGTCTCATACTGCAGACAATGGTAGATTTCAATTCACAGAGTCCTTCTGATGCATCAGACATTAACTCTCCTTCTCTTCTCTCGCTGTCTGTCTCCCTCTCTGTCAATATCTCCATTTATTCTAATAGACACAGGGTATTCCCTGTGTCATCATTGTGTTGGTTTCCAGGTTGCCTATGGCAACAGCCCCATAGTCTCACCCACACACTGACACGGTGTCTTTTGTCCTTATCTGACTGAGAGACAAACAGTCAAACAGAAGCATTGAGTGGGCTGTGGAGAGAGTGTGAAATTAGTCACGCAAATACCACCGAGCACAAGTGTGCCCCCTGTTGGTGGAGCAGAGAGTGTGGAGCTGTGGGCGGATTCTATGTGAAATGCATTTAGAGGGGAATTTGCAGGTGGACACAGACCCACACTATGCCAAAATTCCTCATCCAATCACATTTGTCTCTCACTGCCTCCTCTTGTTTGTTCTCTTCAGTGAGAAAGATAGAAGCCATAAACTGAAATAAGTTCAGAAGTTATGTAGGAAAACTCACAAATTACATCTCTTTAACTTCTCAAATGTTTCTCCTAGACAACAGCGGGAGCAAATGGTGACTTTAGCTTGAGTCCTATTGGTTCTCTGACTCTCTGACCCAAGTAATCTCTAATATGTCACCTCCAAAGCTCTCAAAAATGTCACAAAATGGACTCCGATTTACCAAGATACCAAAGTGTGCAATCAAAATGTAAAGATTTTAATTTAAACAGTGTAATTTTGTACTTTTATTTCTCCAGAGAAAGACCTGCCCAATCGAACTGCAGTCTTCCTCAGGGATGGAAAAATGTCCCCTTAAATATCAATTATGTTTCCAGATTTCTAACAACCTCAGAATGTCTAAGATCCAATTCCTTGCTCGCTTTCCCTCTCTTTCTCTCTCGAACAGAGGAAACTGCAATACAATGATAACGACTCTGAATACAATAGACCCTAGGAGTGCATTCACAACGGCAAGCCAAGTTTAGCTCAGAAAGGTCAACACACACACACACACACACACACACACACACACACACACACACACACACACACACACACACAGACCTCCATTCCATTTTACTGAGCATACTCTAAACATCATCCTTTAGCTGACTGCAGTATACTCGAGAGTGGAGCTTGTCTTTATTAGGACAGGGAGGAAAGCATGCATGACATGAGTGATTTGTAGAGCTCCACTCCGTTTTGCAACAATCACAAGAGTTTTTTTCTATGCCATGATAAATTAAGATTTAAAACTCTGTAAAATGTTACAACCATCCATCACGATAATCATCAATTACTTTACTTAGTTTAAATGACTGCTTAAAAAAATCACATTCAAATATTATAAAAAAAAAAAAAAGCAAAAATAAATTTAGCCTATATTTAATATTTGCGCTTTACAATTTCATATCAACATTCCATTAAATTGAATTGTGTCATTTTTAAATAAATTAATAAAACTTGAAATATTTAATTTAGTTTATTTTATTTTGATAGAATTTTGTTATGAAAATGAAATACGTAAATCTTTTTAATCTTTTTAAATCTTTACATTTTTTGAGTGTACTTATTCTACATTTATTTGGCTAAAGTTTACTAGAAAGTGCATTTCTCTTTTCTTGAAGTGGAATTTAATTTGCAATAAGTTAAATTTAATCAAAACATTTGAGGACACTCATTTCCCAATTGAAGTATTGGTGTCACTCAAAACTGAGTGTGTCATCAAGTTCATCTGATGTGATCTTCTCAGAAAACGTGACAAAAGTTAATTAATTGCACTTAAGCTTAAGACTCTGGGTCAGTCATTCAACACACTTGATTGAACCCAATTAGACCAACTTAAAATGCATCAAAATGTCATTAAATATACGGAAAAATACAATCAAATAAATCCATGCGTTTTGCTGAGGCAAACTAAACAAGATCATATGATTAGATGAGAAAAAAAAACTTTTCAAAAAGCAATTTGAGAAAAACGGTTAAAATTCTTGCCCATGATACGCACCTATTCAGATCACCCTGACTAATTATACACACAGCACACCTCTAATTTTATAACAGACGTTTTTGAAATGTCACCATGGTTACATAATGGAATAGTTCTTCATTATGACATCTAACATACAGGAGATTTTAGCTGTTTTTAGCCTTTAGGCTTCTGGTGTTGAGAAAGGTCGTGGTATTCAAAGAAAAAGGTCTCGGCCACAGCCATGGCATCATGCAAAGGTTACCACAGACAATAGAAGAACATTTCTTTGGACTGAGTTGCTGTCAAACTGGAGCACACCATCATTTTTTATAATATATCAAAAATGTTTTGTATATATGATTTTTTAAATATAACAAAACCAACAGAAATTACAATTTGTTCTCCCTGCCCATCAAACAGAACCAACTATTTTGTTCAACGAGTGTAGATTTTTACATGTATATATTTTTTAAAAGCATCAACACCTAAATGTTTTCCTACACAAAATTTAATAAGTTTAGCTGAATGTCCAAACATTGATTATTCTGCTCTAGACATTTTCAGGAGCAGGCCAATACAATGAAAACTATTATTTTCAATACAATGAAATAGAACTGATCATCTTTCCCAGAGAACAAAATATGCCTAAAGTCACTAAGACCATTTGAACCATCACCATGCAGCACATCAAAGTTACATGCAAAGAGCCCGGGGCATCAGTGTTTCAAAGGACTCATGCACCCTGTGTCAACCACTAGACAAGAGCCTGATCTACCCAGAGGACTTTGATGAACCACAGGACTGCTTTGCCCAAACCATAGAAGCCAGGAGCTTTAGATGTTTAAAAAGAAATATTTTACTCAGATACACCCATATGCTTCCCTCAATGTGTAATTATTGTTTACTCAACTCCAGTTGGACTGGAATGAATTGAGTTTGAACTGAACTGAGATGAACATACGTTTGTATGAGGGAAAAGAAAGATGCAATGAAGAGCCCTATATAAGCGTTATGCGATACATCATGCATACGAAATTTCAGTGGGCATGGCCATGAAGTTTTGTTATTTTCCTGCAAGCATGCGCTAAGTCTAGGTGCAAGTGGGTTTGCTGAAATTGCATGCACAAAGCTCTAATGCGCTGGGCCAAGTGCAATATGATTTGGAGATTCTTATCCTGTTATTGCAACATCCTATTATATAATCCATTCCCTCAAGCACTAGCGATATAACCAAAAACAGAACATTTATAAGAATGTGGTAGCGAAAATGGGCTATATGCAATGGATTAGAAGAATAGAAATATGGACTTTTGTGCATTGACCACGTCCTTGTTAAATGTCAGGCATATTTCTATGACAGTGATACACTCCTTTTTATAAGCATTTTTAAGCTAAAGCATCACCGTCACCTATTATATCGCTTCTAAAGATATCTAAAGGTCTGATCACTATTCACTTACATTGTATGGACCCACAGAGCTGAGATATTCTTCTAAACATCTTTGTTTGTGTTCTGCTGAAGACAGAAAGTCATATATTTCTGGAATGGCATGAGGGTGAGTAAATGGTGAGAGAAAGTACATTTATGGGTGAACTATCCATTTAAGCACAACTTGTTAAGGTTTGTGGTCACATGAAATACTGTACACTGGTGTGTGTGTGTGTGTGTGTGTGTGTGTGTGTGTGTGTGTGTGTGTGTGTGTGTGTGTGTGTGTGTGTGTGTGTGTGTGTGTGTGTGTGTACATATACAATATTTATCTACTTGGAACAGAATGCATAAATTGAACAGTAAATCTAATCTTTGACGCATCCTGACTTATGCCCATATCCACAATAGACCCATGCTGCTTAGAATAATTCATGTGGAAATCACATGCAGAGAAGCAATTGTCTTGGTAATATATATATATTTTTTATATATATATACAGTTGGGATAGTCTTTGACCATGCAACATAAGCAACAACGTTTTGTCCACATATATAACAAGATCTTCCCATTAGACAAATAGGTATGTAACAAGACCTATGGCCTGTTACACATATGTAATGTCTATTATACATACATAATAACAATGCTGTTCCATAACTTAATTATATTAAGAACATGTTATTTTGTACTCTGTACTTACTTGTGTAATAACACTGTAACAGGGACACAGTAAATAGTGTTACCTTATTGGGTAATAAACAATCTCATACTTTTTTGTTCATAAAATAGCTACAACAGTGATCGTCAGGGTTTTTTTGTTCCACTATATTATCAGAGTTTGGACTTCAATACGACCTTCTGGTAGAATCTCCAAACTGCAAATGCAGAAACGAATATTAGACTTTGTGCTGAGATTAGATGTACTTCTCAAACATCTTAGAGCAATGACCTATTTCTCAGGAAAATAGCAAATTGCTCTTTGCTGCGGTTCATTTGCACACCGTATGCACACACTTTGCGTGCATACACGGACAGATGGAGCAAACACTCCTAACATGGCCACTAGTGCTGGCACTAACATTGCACTTAGAAGTAGTGCTCTCACGAAAATTGGATAAGATGTAGTGCACGGCCGTTGTGCGTAGCGCTGCGCTTAGCACTGTCACGAAAATAGAACCTGAAGACTAAATGCTGACTGATGCTAACATTCATCCTTACATCTCATTTTGTTCTCCATGGACCAATGAAAGCGATACAGATTTGGAACAATTTGAGTATGAATAAATGAAAATAGAAATGTCAGCTTTGGGTGAACGTTTCCTTTAATAAAAGTCTGTTATGTCTTGTTCAGAGTCCTACAAAAGAATACAACACATGCAGCTTCATACTGGTCGATCCGACAGCAAGTCAACAGACAACAGTGGCATGTGCCAGTCTTATTGTGTGTGGGTGAACAGAGATGATCTTTATTAGTGACAGAGATAATTGAGGATATAGTGTGTATGGCTATAAGTGATTATCTGTAATCAAACACCAATGATCAAAATGTATGTTACGTCATGCTATCCATGTTAGCCTATTCATCTCTCCCTTCTTTCATTTCTCTCTCTTTTCACCCACTCCACTAATTGCCTGTTTTTCCTCTCTCAAAACACCCCCTATATTCTGGACACTTGACCCAAAAACTCCCCTCCTCCATGTCGAACACAATACATCTCCTCTAAGCTCAACTCAGCTCAATGTAGTTCACACTGAGCCCAGTTCAAACACATCTGAGCTCAACTCAGTTCAGCTTATTTCAAACTAATTCAACCCACTTTAGTTAAGCTCAGTTCAAACTCAACAACTTAACTCAGCTCAAACTCTCCTTCTTGATTTCCAGTGTTTAGAAACTAAAAGTAGTGGCTCTACTAACTATATATTTCAGTAGCATAGTGTAGCGTAGTAAAGCCAACCAATCTCATGAAAAGTCATACATAATTTACGAGTTGGCTCAGGGTTTGGAGATTTACTTTTGAAATGTATTCCACAACAGATTACAGAATACGTGCTGTAAAATGTCATTTGTAACGTATTCCGTTAGATTACTCAATAAATACTTTCTAAATACTTTGGATCAGGTCTGGACTGGGGGTGGGGGGGGTATTGCTATCCTTTTCTGCATATCGCAGCAGCTCATTGTTGCTTATCACAGCCCATTCGTCACATTTCGTGTCCGAACCACAATCAAATTGATCTTGTTTTAAGGATTTTTAGATATTTTTACAGGAAAACAATACAAAAAATATCATCAATAATAAAAATTTTGCCCTAATATCAAAGGTCTTACTAGAAAAAAAGAAATTATGATACAACGTAACATAAAATTATTAGAATTAGCATTTTAGCTTAGCATAAAGCTGACAATTTACACAAGGTTTATTTCTATTTCTTCTGCTCCAAACTTACTTCAAAAGTACTTCTCTGTTGCTTGTGTGAATGTAACACATCATAAGAAAGTGTTTCACCGCTGTTCAAATGCACTTTGAATCGCATCATTTATATGTATAAATATTTTCCATCTGAAAGGAATAAATATTAAATGAAACAAATGACAATAAAATACAATCTTTTCAGTAATCAAAATACTTTTTGAATATATCTGTATTCTAATTACCAATTATTTAAATTGTAACTGTAGTTGAATACAGTTACTTTTATTTGTATTTTAAAAACGTAATCCTGTTACATGTATTTCATTACTCACCAACCCTGGCTATTTCGTATGGTCTCGCACGATGTTGTTCTAATTAACTCGTACGACTTCATCGCTTTTTCCCAGATGTCTAACACGGAAGCGCACGAGGCGTTAAGGACATACTTATTAATAGTTTGTCCTTACCCAAACGCCATATCTAAATTTAACCAATCAGTATTGTGTGTTAACATGATAGGAAGCTGTTGTGTGTGACAGAAGCAAGTAATTTTCACATATTAGATGGAAAGTCCAGCAACGTTATTGGCTATAGTGAAAGACGAATTCAAACGAGTGCAGTTGCACGATATCATGCTAATTAGCAAAATGTAGAAAAGTCATACGAATCCTGACGATTTCACCATGAGAGTGTGTTGAGTATAGCTGTTTTCAGAATATTGTAACTTGTCAAGCTACTTTTCCAACGAGTGAGGCTACATTTGTGTTTTTTTTGGTCACATTGTTTTGTCACAAACCTGTACAGCCGAACAAATCTAGATTAATCAAACGGACTTACTGTCCATCAGCACTGTTTTCCGATTTGAATGCGCTAGACGGATGTCTTTGATCATTGCACAGCATCTCATTGTTTTGTTTTTTGTAGCATCTTGTGCAGGAGCACAGCATTTTTGGACGGTGTGTCATAAAGAATTTCAGCTGTTGAAAACTCGTCTTGAGCACTGGCACCGGAGCCAGTTTTGAAGTGTGGGGGCCATAAACTGGGCTGGTTGTGACATCACCACAATAACAGAAGCTTCCAAGATTGTCAAAATCACAGTGACTGACTAGATTTTTATCTACACAAATATTAGTCAATATCTGTCTCCTTAACAGTGTGAATGTTGATGCACTGTAACCTAAACAAAGAGATTCAAATCTGCTTCTGCGCCACCAGCACAGAGTGAGACTGGCAAAACCAGTTTTCATTATATTCACAGTTCACACATACCTTTGATTAGGCAGCTCTCTTCGGTTTCAGATACAACTAGATCACTGTATAGGTTCAACTGTGTGTTCCCCTTCTGTCGCTCTCTCCACGTTGTGTCAGAGAAGCGACACTAGGTGTCTCTCTTGAGCGCCGATATTCACCTCTGAACTATGAAAAAAGGCCAATGAGAGTTGGCACCCAGTATTTGCATGTCCCGCCCCCGGACATACGGGTATTTAAGTGGCGCAAATACGGGAGTTCATTCAGAACATTTCTTCGGAGCCGATTCTCGTGCATGCAGTCTGCTGCAAGTTACACACCGAGTTCCTGTTTAATGTAAGTGCTGTTGGATCTGACGGCGTATAACAGCGGCTTTCTCATTCGTGCACGGCTGTGCATTCTTGCCCCTGGGCGCTTCGACAGCGCAGACAACTCGAAAGAGTTATTCTAAAAGAGTGAATTTCACTCTAAAAGAGCAAAACACAGCGGCGTTGAACGTCCTTCTCAGGACACGTCTTTTTAAAGACGATTTTCCGCCTCTGTGTAGTTTCTGGATGCGTTGATTCTCCCCACCTCTGACGGCCATAAAAACTGCCTTGCATTCCTGGGTTGCGATCACACGCAGGCTATGAATGGTCTATGTTTTCAGTACGAGAACATAGCCATGACAGCATTGCGGTCGTAGGCTTTTTCTTGTAGTGAGAAATAGCCGCTTCAGCTGCCCCCAACCCCCCCGCACCTCGCCTCCTTCCTACGGGATTGAGGCAGGCGCCGCGGGTGATGAAAACGATCTGGGGATAGTGACGGGCTCCGTTTCGCCGGGTGAACCCCCTCGAAACCCCCCGCCTCCCCGGCACGCTAGCTTGTTTCCGTCCGAGCTCAGGATGAGCATTCTCTCCAATGGGTTATGTTTTCAGTGTGAGAACATAACCGTGGCAGCGTTACGATCTCTGCTTTCTCTTGTAGTGAGAGAGAGCCATTTCAGCCGCCCCCCGCGCCTTGCCTCCTTCCTATGGGATTGAGGCAGGCGCCGCGGGCGATGGAGAACGATCTGGGGAGAATAACGGGACGTTTTCGCCGGGTAAATCCCCTCGAAAACCTCCCGCCTCCCTGGCACGCTTGCCTGCTTCCCCCGAGCTCGGGATTAGTGCGGTCCGCTTAACAGCCTACCATCCAGTCCCTCGAGCTCCCCGGCATTGGATTATGACATCAACGCTGCATCGGAGAGCGTAACAGCGCCGTCGGATGCGGATAACTCGCCTGGGCCGACACCTTCAGGTCTCCGCCCAGTCTGAGCCTGACGCAAGAAGGTCCACTATGCTTCCCCGGGCTTAATTGGTTCCGCAGGCATGTGCGCCGCTCACAGCTGCGCCCCCCCCCCGGATTCCTTCCCGGACGTGCATGACGAGCTGAGCAAGCCCAGCTTCCTCGCTCCTCTGCTCTCGCTACCCTCGGTGGTAGAACGGTCCCAGACCGGTCCCCCCTGCACGCCATGGCCCCCTCCTGCAAGTCCACCGGGCCAGGGCAATTCAAAATCTGCACTTGGGTGGTCCTGTTCTTGACGTGCTGCAGGAACTGCACTCAAACAGGCGATGGCCACTCCGTGGTCCAGAAACACAACGATGGACAGGCAGTACGGGAGGCAGACAAAGCACGCTTTCTCAAACGCCCCCGTCTCCCAGCTCCGTCCATTCGGCAACACCACTTGACGACTTCGCCCAGCAGTCCTCAGTGGTGAAGAAACAGACGAAGCCTATTTTCAAGCAAAAAAAAAAGCATCCTGCCCTGCCGCAAACCTGCCGCCAGGGGCCATGCCCTGTCTGCTCGCCGAGGGCGTCCTCCTGCGGCTTTCAAGAAAGAAAGAAAGTGGTGCTCTGCCTCAACTAACAAGTGAGTGGGCCCAGCTCTCAGCCCCAGCATTGAGCTCCCCGCAGAAGTTGGACGCCCATCGTCTCACGGACCCCCTTGAGGACCCAGAAGGCTCAAAGGCGCTCCTGAGATGACAGACCCAGACGTTAGCTCCGGAGCTGGTAAGACCACTCCGTTCCCCGGTGGAGGGCCGGGAGGAGAATTTTTTGTTAAATTCTTTACACTCTATAGAGCTATTTCCTTGTTGTTTCTGGGGTCACCTGGCCCGCAAATGCCATTTTCATGGCACTCTGCTTTCAGGCCTCAACAGTTCCGGCTTCCCGGACGCCCTCAGCCCCACGACTGTTACGTTACCTGTTCCGCACCGCTGCGAAGCCCCGCCGGGTATGTCCAAAAAACTCGTCCCCTTGGTGCCCCTAGCACGGAGCTTAGAGGCGTGGCCTTCACTGCCCAACCCGTCACGCTGGCTGCATCGGACCATTCGACTCTGTTGCGCAATTCAGTTTGCCAGGTCTCCGCCCCCCTTCGTGGGCGTACATTTTTCCGCAGTACACGGCCAACATGCCCATTCCCTGCGCGAAGAAATCGCCTCCCTTCTATTAAAGGACGCGATAGAGCCTGTCCCTCCAACCGAAACGAAAAAGGGTGTCTACAGCCCTTACTTCATTGTACCCAAGACAGGGGCGGCTTACGACCTATCTTGGACCTGCAAGTTTTTAATCGGACCTTGTCCAAACTCCCATTCAAAATGCTCACCCAGAAACAAACTCTATCTGGCATCCAACATCTAGATTGGTTCGCAGCGGTAGACCTGAAGGACGCGTACTTCTACGTCTCGATTCGCCCTCGACATCGACCCTTCCTACGGTTCGCTTTCGACGGCCAGGCGTATCAAAGTCCCCCCCTTCGGCCTGTCTCTGTCCCCTCGCGTTTTCACGTAAGTCGCAGAGGCAGCTCTTGCCCCGCTCCGAGAAGCCGGCATAAGCATACTCAATTACCTCGACGACTGGCTCATCCTGGCCCCCTCGTGAGAGTTACTATGTGCGCACAGAGACCAGGTGCTCAGGCACCTCAGCCGTTTGGGGCTTCAGGTCAACTGGGAAAAGAGCAAGCTCACCCCGGTCCAGAGCATCTCTTTTCCCGGTTTGGAGTTAGACTCAGTCTCAATAATAGCACGTCTCTCCAACGAGCGTGCTCAGTCAGTGCTGAAATGCCTTGCTCCCTTCAAGCCAGGTGCCGTGGTCCCTCTAAATGATTCCAACAGCTCCTGGGGCATATGGCATCCTCTGCGACGGCCGCGCCGCTGGGGTTGATGCATATGAGACCACTTCAGCACTGGCTCCAGACTCGAGTCCTGAGATGAGCATGGCGCCGCGGCACGCACAACATGAAAGTTACCACTGCCTGCCGCCAAACCTTCAAACCCTGGACAGACCTCTGCTTTCTACGGGCAGGACTACCCTTGCAGCAGGTGTCCGGACACGTTCTGGTTACAACCGATGCCTCCAAATTGGGTTGGGGCGCCGTGTACAATGGGCACGCAGTCACAGGCCGGTGGAACCGAGGCCCGCTGCGTTGGCACATCAACTGCCCAGAGCTGCTGGCTGTTTTCCTTGCCCTGAGGAAGTTTCTCCCGTTAATTCGGGGCAAGCACGTCCTAGTCAGGACACACAGCACCACGGTCGTAGCCTACATAAATCGCCAAGGCGGAGTACGCTCCCTCCACATGTCACAGCTCGCCCTTCGTCTCCTCCTTTGGAGTCAGCAGCGACTCGAGTCACTGCGCGCCACTAACATCCCCGGCAACGTCAATGTGATAGCGGACGCGCTGTCAAGACAAAGCTCGCTCGGCGGAGAGTGGAGGCTCCACCCCCAGTCGGTCCAGCTGATTTGGGACAGGTTCGGCAAGGCCCAGGTAGACCTGTTTTGCCTCCCAAGAAACCTTCCACTGCCCGCTCTGATATGCCCGAACAGAGGCTCCCCTCGTTCTCAGGGATGGGGTACGCTCTGGCACCCGCACCCAGACCTCTGGAACCTCCACGTCTGGCCCTTGGATGGGATGCGGAAGATCTAGCCGGCCTTCCATCGACCGTCATAGATACAATCAATCAAGCCAGAGCCCCCTCTACCAGGCATCTTTACGCTCTGAAGTGGCGTCTGTTCGCGAACTGGTGTTCTTCCCGAGCCGAATACCCGCAGAAGTGCGCAGTTAGGTCAGTGCTCGTGTTTCTTCAGGAGAGGCTGGAGAGGAGGCTGTCCCCCTCCACCCTCAAGGTGTATGTCGCCGCTATCGTGGCCCAACATGACACGGTAGACGGCAAGTCTTTTGGTAAGCATGACTTAATCATCAGGTTCCTAAAAGGTGCCCGGAGGATAACTCCCTCCCGGCCTAACCTGTTCCCCTCCTGGGATCACTCGGTCATCCTTACGGGACTCCAGAGACCCCCCTTCGAGCTGCTTGACTCAGTTGGACTCAGGGCCCTCTCTCTCAAGACCGCCCTGCTGATCGCACTCGCTTCCATCAAGAGGGTTGGGGACCTGCATGCTTTCTCTGTTAGCGACGCTTGCCTGGAGTTCGGTCCGGCAGACACTTTCGTGATCCTAAGACCGCGACCGGGCTATGTGCCCAAGGTTCCTACCACACCCTTCAGGAATCAGGTGGTGAACCTGCAAGCGCTGCCCCGGGAGGAGGCACATCCAGCCCTTTCACTGCTGTGTCCAGTACGTGCTTTACGGATTTATCTGGACCGCACACAGAGCACCAGACACTCTGAGCAGCTCTTCGTCTGCTTTGGGGGACAGCAGAAAGGGAACGCTGTCTCCAAGCAGAGACTCGCCAACTGGGTTGTCGACGCCATTTCCCTGGCTTATCACACCCAGACCGTGCCCCCCCCCTTACGGATCTGAGCCTACTCCACCAGGAGTGTTGCGTCCTCATGGGCACTGGCTAGGGGCACTGCCCTAGCAGACATTTGTAGAGCAGCGGGCTGGGCAACACCTATCACTTTTGCGAGATTCTACAATCTCCGAGTTGAGTCAGTATCGTCCCATGTTTTCTCAGGTACCGAGCCCGTAGAACTCGGTAGCACGCCCATGAATCGCTGGCACCTAGCGCCTTTCCCCCTAACAGTGCGCCTTCATTCCCAGGAGATCCCAGGTTTGGGACACTGGTTGATTCCTCCCTAGCCCTCGTGGGTCACAGTTCGGCGGAGGAACTCGCTGACCCAAGCCACTGCGGGTACCGCAAGCTACCCTGTACTGGTATAGGTGCTCCACAGGTAAGGCCTCCTTCGGACTTCCCCTGTGTGTAACACCATGGTTCTGTCCCCTCTGCCGAGCGGACTCCCGTGTATCCCTTAGGCAGTCACGGCTGCCTCGGTTGCCGTGCTGTAGGTTCCCCCCTCTATGAAGCTGGATCCACCACCGCACCAACTTTTCCACATAGGCCCTAAGCAGGCCTCTGATGGTTTTGCCACTTAAACTTGCCTCCCCTCTCGGGTAGGCGTGGCCTCCGCAGGGTCTTCTCTGCCCTGGATAAGGGCTAAGACCCCCTTCCCTCAATGCATGTAAGGGCCCCGGCCTTAGTTGCTCTATGCGAGAAACATAGAGAGAAAAGAGGCCCGGCCAGGCTTGGCCCGTTCCCAGGTTGGCGGCCAGCACCTTGTTCCCCCCTCCAGGGTAACTATAAGGAATCCTGATGGCTTAAATGGGGCATTGGGGAAGGGTACGTGCAGCCTGATACAGTTGGTCGTCCTGCACGTAAGAATACCTGCTCCCTCCTGTATCAGCAGTTCACGTACACGGCTCAGCGCATGGCACTTTTATAAGTGGACCCCTAGTGTCGCTTCTCTGACACAACGTGGAGAGAGCGACAGAAGGGGAACGTCTAGGTTACGTATGTAACCTCCGTTCCCCGATGGAGGGAACGAGACGTTGTGTCTCCTCTGCCACGTCGCTGAGCCGAGTTGCTGAGAAAAATCCTGAATGAACTCCCGTATTTGCGCCGCTTAAATACCCGTATGTCCGAGGGTGGGACATGCAAATACTGGGTGCCAACTCTCATTGGCCTTTTTTCATAGTTCAGAGGTGAATATCGGCGCTCAAGAGAGACCCCTAATGTCACTTCTCTGACACAACGTCTCGTTCCCTCCATCGGGGAACGGAGGTTACATACGTAACCTAGACGTTCTTGTTTATGGGTTCCTCCCTTTTTATGTGTATATTAAATCATTTGATAGTCTTTTTTTGTTTGTGTCTGCATGCAACAATGTTGCACAAGCACAATATGTCCTGTGTTTTATACAGTTTTTTTAAGCAGCATATTGCATTTGACATTGTGTGACTTGAAGAGGAAACGGTTAAAGTTATTTTACTTGGTCAACTTGATAAATTTGTGCAAACAGTGTATGGTCGTTCTACAACTATCACGTACTGTAAGTTATTTCACATAAGTTATAACTACTAACATAAACATCTGGACTTGTGTATGACAGAATATCTCCTTATGGTTCTACACTTGTCTACAAACAACATAGAATGGCAGTAACAGATAGTCAGTGCACTCTCATCAACTTTTATTCATTTCTGGCTTTTTTCCTTTCACGATCATGGGCTTTGGTAGATCTGTGTTTAGATGGACTGATCGGATATGTGCATATTTATTTTTATTTTATTTTCTTAGTGCAAAGGGCATTTACCCTTTACCTATGTAAATGAATGTCAGGTACTAAAATTACATAGAATTATAGCCCTTACCAGGAATATACTGTAACGTCTGTTGTTTATGGGACTTGCTACTGGCTGTTGTCATGTCTTTGCATAATCTATAAGGTACATCTGGTTTTGAGGACTGTGTGTGGGTGTTATTCATTAACATTGAGAAGTAATTGGAGAATATTAGCTTCAAGTTCTATTTAATGTTAAGTATGTCACATTATGTTATGACATTTGTTTATTTTTTAGTTACCCTGGGTGAAATTAGTATTCCTTTGAGTTAGATGTGATCCTGTTTCTTTTAGTTCATGTCTGACCTTTTGATTGCCAGTACAAGTTATCATTGTGATTAATATTGACTATCAACTGCAGGGAAGTAATGCCTCATCTGGGCTTATATTTTCTGTACAGTCAATTCCTTCACTATACTACTTTTAAAGGTTCACTCAGTATGTTTTACTTCTAAAAAATGTAATAGTAATTTTGAAATATATGTATAAAATCATGACCACTCATGTGAGATGAAGAGTTCAATCATATCAGTAACCATGGGGCAGGAGCGCCTCATGGGGCAGACATCACATGGCCAGCTGAATGCTACTTGCTTAATCTCAGTAACTGCCCTGTTATTGGACATATTTATTTATGGAATACATAATACCTGGCTTACTGTGCATAGTGAATTTCTGCAATTGGTAACTGAAAACCACTGTTTTTCAATGATGTAGCATCCAGGCCACTAGGTGTCAGTGTAAGCCTATGTAAGCAACTTCGAGATACTACAAAAACAATACTGATGGCACCTTTCGATGGGATTAATTTCTGTGAACCAGTTCTTTTGGACTGTTCATTTCAACCAGTTAAAAAAATGATTTTAGATTTACTTCATCACATATGATTCTAACATCCTGGTTTCAAGGTATTCATGCTCAAACATTCAAATATGTGTACGCATATTGCTGAGTATTACCTTTTATTTAAGTAAGTAAAAATTATGAGTGTGTTTATTTTCATCAGTATTTCCTTCTGTGATCCTGCATGTCGATTATTGACAAATATTGATGGTATCTTGGATAAGTTTCCTACATTAAAGTTTTCCAATGAAAGCCCAATAGAGACAATGATGCAAAAACGTAGATACATTCTACGTTTCTAAAGCAGTCTTAATCAACTCACTAGAAACCATGATTCCTTTAACAATTTAAAATATAATCTGCATGCACAATAAACAATAGTAAAATTTATTTACATCTCGACTGAATTGTTTTTGCACATTTTAATAAAACTTTTATTTAATAAAACTAGTCATAAGCATATTTCCAGTACGTTTTGTTTGTTATTAGATAAACTTACATTTTGCCGCAGGCTCGCTCAAGTCCTCGGTACATGTTCATATATCAGCAGCTCTGTAATACTTGGCAAACTTCAACAGTTATTATGAGGAGCTCTATCGGTTCTTTGTTAGTTGGGCACTACCGAAACGTTGACTTTCGATTCTACCTGTAGGTTTGGTTTGTTCATTTCAAACAGGTTCTTTGGTTTAATAACCATAATTGTAAAAGCCACGTAGCCTGTATAAGTCCAAATCGATCATTTCGAACTCAGTCTCAGGACTTCAGATTTATTGAAAATATCCATCACATACAATCACAACTAGAATACTAATATATTATTAATATTTTGTATTAGTAACATCATCAAGTAAAATTCCTACTTAATTATTGAGACCTTCATTTACAATTTTTTTTATATTTAAAAAATAACAGAAACAAACATTTGTTGGTTTATGAATGTTCTATTTGGCTACTACCATTAAAGGGACAGTTCACCCAAAAACTCAAATTCTCTCATTATTTACTCACCCTCATGCCATACCAGATGTGTATGACTTTCGTTCTTCTGTAGAACACAAATTATGATTTTTAGAAGAATATTTCAGCTTTGTAGGTACACTCAATGCAAGTGAATGGGTGCCAACATTTTGACACTCCAAAAATCACATTATGACATCAGAAAAGTCATCCATATGACTGTATATCTTCAGAAGTGATATGATAAGTGTGGGTGAAAAGTCCTATTAGGTCCTATTTTGCTTGAAATTCTTCTCTCTGCCCAGTAGGGGGCTGTATGGATGAAAAGTGAATCATCAAAAACACAAGAAGAACAATGTGAAAGTGACCTGTTTCTCACCCACACCTACCATATAATGTAGCTTCTGAAGACATTGATTTAACCACTGGAGACTTATGGATTACTTATATGCTGATTTATGTGATTTGTTTTTGCTTCAACGTTTTGGCACCCATTCACTTGCATAGTATGGACCAAACGAGCTTAGAAATTCCTTTAAAAATCTTAATTTGCTTTCAGCTGATAAAAGATAGCCATACACATCTGGGATGGCATGAGACTATGAGTAAATGAGTAAAGTAAATAATGCATGAGTAAATTATGAGAGAATTAAAATTTTTGGGTGCACTATCACTTTAACATCTCAGCACATTGCATGTCTATGAAAATCCTCAGCAAATTTAGACAGTTAGTTGGACCGGCTCATTTGGTTCTTATTGAGTTGGACACTTTGATGTACTGGCCACGCAGTAGCAGTACTTAAGCTATGCATCTTGTGCCATCAACCCGGAACTAAAGTTTGATTCAGTTCAATTTTGTGAACCAGCTCGGTTATTTGTTGAGAATCGGCTCAAAAGAACGTTTTGTTCAAGGATCAGACATCACAACTTTTAATGAGTGCATCAGAAGCGTGCATAATTTCATGTCAGCTGAATTTCAGTTTCAAGTGTGATTTGTACCTTGGATTTGGACGACCCCTAAAATAAACAGTCCTCCCTTTCATATATGGAGCTGGGAAGTTCATTCAGACAGTTCATATGTATGATCCTGTTAACATAAATTCAACAATTAACTTACATGTAGAGTTGGTAAATAATCATTTTTAGTGAATCGGCTCGTTCAGATGATTCATGTAAATTAACCAGTTCATATAAATGATTCACAGGTTCACGTGAGCCCATGCGAAGCCGTATCAGCCTCTTCCTTATTTAAAGGTGCACTCAGTAATTATTTTAATATGTCGTCTTGGACAAACACTGACATTTAGGGGCATGAATGTAGTATGATTCAAACCCATTTGTTTTCTGTTACAGATGCCATTGTAGGAACTCACAGTCAGCCATGATTAATTTAATCCATTAGTAAATGTGTTCAATAACATGGCTGTTACTGAGATTAAGTTGGTAGTATTTTGCCTGTCATGTGATTCTAACATGGCAGCCCCCATGAGGGTGCCCCTCTCCATGTAGAATAAAACAGCTTTTATGAGGTTACGGATGTGACTGAGGACCTCATCACATGTGAGGGTCATGATTTTATACACATTTCAAAATTACAATGAATTTCTTTAGAAGTAATACTTTATAAATGAGGAAACAATTACTGAGTGCACCTTTAAAGTAAAATATTTAGCTAATTTATGCTGTTTGTCACTTTATTGTTTACTCGGTTAAATACAATTGGGCGTTTTTCTATTTGTTCTATTTTTTTTTTTCTATTTAGTATAAATGCATTCATATTCAATGTTCAATTTAGTATTATTTACATTTAGTTGTATTAAGTATTTATGTTGCATTTGTTTATTTAAATGTTGTCTACCTAATTGAGATCATATTATATTATTATATAAATATAATATTTATAATATAAAAATTATTCTCTTCTTTATTTTTCTTCCTAGTTTCACAGTAGCTTTCCCAAGACTGCTCCTCTCCTCAAATAAACTTCGTGCCCCCAATTCCCAGTCACAGACATCACGAAGAGTGTCTATGTGTGGGAATCCATTCACATATAATGATATAATTTGGTCTTGTCTGATTGTTCTCTAAGAGGGGGCAAACAGGGCATTTGAATGTATGTCTCAAAGACGAGGGACTTTACAGAGTGTGTAGGAAGGAATATGGTGCGCTTGGCATTTTTGAGCAAAAGGGCAGCTCTCTGCTGCGGAGTGCCAGCACCACAGGATGAGATAATGAACTGAGATGCCCACTCATTGGATGCAGTGGCATGACTGCTGTCCTTCTGTCTATCTCTCTCTCTCAATGAACAGCTGGGGAAATTCCAGACCTGTTATATTATGCATTGAGATTTGGGCTTAAACCAGTTTTTATGCCTCTGTTGTGGTCTCTCCCTCTGTACATTCACTCATAGCTGGAAACTTTCAAACTCATTGTTAAGCAGGCCTGACATCCTAATGCTGTGTGAACACAGCCATATTCTTCCTGCACTTTTGCTCACTCATTGCAGGATTTTGGCTGTTTGCTGATAATATGTGTGTGTAGTAGGTGGCAGGCAGGCCATTTGCATTGCAGATAGTGTGGCAGTGCGATTGTTGTCGAGCAGGAGCTGTGCAGAGGATAATATTATCTGGAATAACGCAGGCGTGAACAGATATTATGGTCAAGGTTAAAGGCATGGTGGACCTGAGGTCTACTGCACTTTTAAAACAAAGATAGAACAAATGCACACAGAATACAGACAATCAGACACATTATTTAAGACCCAGCCAGTCTCAATGCCCTTTAACCAAACAAGGCACCTACCCCATCTACTAAACTAGTCTAAAGCCCTTTGCCTTTGGCTCTGAATGAAATGTCTGTTCAGCCTATTAAAAAAGCCACAGTGATGTAATGTGTGAATTTCATGGTGAATAAAGACATTCTTAGTGGGTAAAAACAATTCAAGTGCAATGCATCAAAAACATGAAATAGCAACATTTTTAAAAGTCTGTCTGCAAAGAGAAATAGCAAATTAAAATTACTTTTGCAGAACAAGGGACCACATTTTTAATTAACTCTCCATTATAAACTAGCTAGAATAGTGAATGCATGTTAAATAGAAACATTTACATTTATGCATTTGGCAGACACTTTTATCCAAAGCAATTTACAGTGCATTTATTACAGGGACAATCCCCCCGGAGCAACCTGGGGTTAAGTGCCTTGCTCAATGACGGTGGCCATGTGGATCGAACCAGCAACCTTCTGATTACTAGTTATGTGGTTTAGCCCACTACGCCACCACCAATCCTTACACTATGCTTTGATATAATAATAACACAACAAAACATTAAACACTAACAAGTCTTCCTCCTTTACATTAATTCATCTTGCATTCATCTTGCACAAAGACACATTATATAACTTGAACTTTTATGTAATAATTAATTATTTTGAGCATTAGGTTTACAGTGTAGGTGTCCCTTTAAATAAACTATCATCTAACATCAAATTAACAAGATGAAATGCAGCTAGTTTTAAACTCCTTTTAAAATGTGTCTGTTTTTGTACCCTATTCATGGAAAGTGTGTGTGATGAGGAGGAGGACATGGCCTAATCAGCCGGGAGGGGGATAAAGACGAGCCGGAGAAACCAGTTCGAGAGAGAGAGACAAACACGGCCACTGTGTGTGTGTGTGTGTGTGTGTGTATCTGTGTGTTTATGTTTTTTAAGTTGATTTATGTAATTAAAGTTATGTTGGCTGTTCTGCCAGTTCCCGCCTCCTCCTTGCCCTTCCTTTACCCGTTACAGTGTGAATTCAGGTAACATGAATACAGTCATGATTTTAAGTTTTGATTTACACACTTGTGTTATATTAAAGCTTTTGCAGCCATGTCAGTGTTTGGACGGCAACGTTACACAGTTGACCCTGTTCACCAAAAATACACAAGCAAAATGAGCAGATATTCAAAGGAGAGTGCCCAGATCTTAGAATAACACTGATCATGAAAGGGTATTAAAATAGAAATGAAAAAGAAAGAAATAATTGAGACTGATTCCCAGGACTTTTCAAGTCTGGCCTTTAAGTTCCCTTGCCTTTGCCCCCTCGTGTCCCTCTGTCTTTTTTGTTCTCTCCCTCTTTTCCCCACCCATTGAGAGCTATGTGTACTGTATGTGAAAGAATGTCATCATGAAGAGCTCTCCGCTGCTCTTTCCCATCAGAAAAACCAGTCCAACTCTGTTGTGCCCAAATCCACATTAAATACAGGTCTGGGTTTATTTGATTAGCTTTCACACACATGGCAACATCCCAGCTTGTGCCATTCTGTCTGCCTCTGTAAGGGTCTGATTGAAGAGTGCAGAGCAAACAGAGATAATTACATTCAGAAAGACGTAAGAGTTGTAAGCAGTTCCAGCATATTAACAGTGAACTGATCTCAGTTACCTTCGTTTTTGATTGTCATTAGTAGATCCAAGGTGCAACTGAAATCAGGACAGTGGTGGAAAGAGTACTTTTTATACTTAAGTAAATGTACTGATACTGAAGAAATAGTTTACTTGAGCACAAGTAGAAGTACTGAGAAACATTATGACTCAAGTAAGAGTAGTTTTCAGAAAATTACATGTTACTTTATGAACATTATATTATATATACTATGTACGCTTCCATTTTTAGAACACAAAGACATTTTTGTTCTTGAAAGAAACCGATGCTTCCTTTCACCAAGAATGCATAAAATTGATAAAAAAATACTGTCAAAATCATGAATTAAACATTATTATTACAGTTTGAAATAATTATTTTAAACATATACAGTGATTTCCAGGCAAACATATACACAGTGTCACCTGTTCCTTACAAAAGCATTCTAAAGTGCAAGTTTGTTACTCAAGAAAAATGTCTTATTATTAGAACAATTGAAAATGGTTGCACTACCATGCAGAAATCACAATACAGTGGGGCTTTTCCCCATTTGCTGAGGTATTGAGTTCTTACAAGTTGCTTTACATTTGCAAGTCAAATTTTGGTTTTAAAAATAGGCAAAAAGAAACACATTTCTCCAGAAATTCTGTTTTCTCCTGAAGTCTATTGTTTTAGAGAGATAAAGGCTATTCCATGCATTACTGTTTTGAAAAAAGAATCTCTCAACAGGATAGAGAGGGAAGTGGACGGCCCAGATGCACAACAAAAAGACAAGTAAAGTCAGTCATGGTCTGTAGTTTGACAAACAGACTCCTCACAGGTCATAAACTAGCAGCTTCTAAATACCAAAGACCTGCATTGCTGCAAGAGGATTCTTGGACAATTCAATGAACATTTTAAGAATTCAACATTTATTTAAATAGAAATAGCCATTTGTAACATTGTAAATATCTCTAAATTGTTTCTAAACTACATAATGTGCATTGTGAATGAAACGTTCCTATGTCAGCTTTAATCTCATTCACTTATGACCAAGTATTTTGGCTATTAAGTACAAAACATATAATATAATGCAATACCATAGATGAGGAAATGTATCCTCTATGATGTTGCAGCAATTATGGAATGAGATTATTATGCAAACTGTCATCAAATGTTATCAGTATACATGCCAACTGAATAAAATAAGGCAAACATAAACATTTCACACAGTGTTAGTGAGAGACATGATTGATTTAAACACTAAAAGTGGTTGTTCTGTATATGTATTATTGTATTATAGTTGTAATAATAAAGTCTTAATTAACATTATGGTTATTTTACACTTATGTATTTGGCAGACACTTTTATCCAAAGCGACTTACAGAGACTTTATTACAGGGACAATCCCCCCGGAGCAACCTGGAGTTAAGTGCCTTGCTCAAGGACACAATGGTGGTGGATGTGGGGATCTAACCAGCGACCTTCTGATTACCAGATTACCAGTTATGTGCTTTAGACCACTACACCACCACCATTTTATAACAAAACATTTCTCATTCTTAGAACTTTCTTTGTTAGTCAAAATCATCACTTAAACAATGTTTTGATGTTTTTTTTTCCTTTATCCGTTTTTTTTCTTTTTCTAAAACCATTCTGAGATTCATCACATAGTTGCAGGTGGTGAGCTGAACACATGCAACCAAGTGTGCCAATAAAATGTGAGTGGTAACATCAGGCTTTGACCACCCTCTGGTGTCTGTTTTATGTAAATGCTCTTTTGTACCATTGACATTTCATTTAAAGTCACAGATAAGAGTGTGCTGAAAGAGATTTCAGTCAGTTTGGAAGTGTTCCCATTCTCATAAATTTTTTCCCATAGGGATTTGATCAAATTCTTCATAAAAGAGCCGTTAGTCTTGAACCAAACCAACCAGCTTCGAGATAAATCACAATATTACAAGCTTTGATTTGAAGCAAATAAGTATTTTAAAATTGGACTAAATGACAAAGACTGTGTTCTGTCTTTAATGAGAGAATGAACTATAATCCCATGAAGCACTGCATATATTTATATGCAAATATATAAATAGAGTTAGAGTGTAGGGACACAATTTTGTCATGCATAGTGCATCATTGGGTGCACTTTGTTTGCCATGGCTTTTCCTTCAAAATAATGGACAGTGTAGGTTTTTACCTGCCAGTGTAGGTCTTTTTTTTATTTCTTTTTTTTACTTTAAAAAAAAAAAAAAAGTTAAAATAATACACTCTGATGGGTTCAACAAAAATATACAATGGTGGCTAAAAATTTGGAATAATGTAAATATTTTGCTGTTTCAGAAGGAAATTGGTACTTTAATTCACCAAAGTGTCTTCAACTGATCAAAGTACAGTCAGGACATTACTGATGAAAAAACAGCACCATCACTATTTGAAAAAAGTCATTTTTGATCAAATCTAGACAGACCCCATTTCCAGCAGCCATCACTCCAACACCTTATCCTTGAGTAATCATGCTAAATTGATCATTTGGTACTAGAATATCACTCACCATTATATCAAACACAGATGAAAGCTATTTGGTTCATTAAATGAAGCTTAAAATTGTCTTGTGTTTGTTTTTGAGTTGACACAGTATGCAATAGACTGGCATGTCTTAAGGTCAATATTAGGCCAAAAATGGCGCACACAAAAAAGAAACAGCTTTCTCTAGAAACTCGTCAGTCAATCAATGTTTTGAGGAATGAAGGTTATACAATGCTTGAAATGGTCAAAAACGGAAGACTTCATACAAAGGTGTACACTACAGTCTTCAAAGACAAAGGACAACTGACTCTAACAAGGACAGAAAGAGATGTGGAAGACCAGATGAACAACTAAACAAGAGGAGAAGTACATCAGAGTCTCTAGTTTGAGAAATAGACGCCTCACATGTCCACCGCTGACAGCTTCATTGAATTCTACCCGCTCAACACCAGTTTCATGTACAACAGTAAAGAGAAGACTCAGGAGGTCTTATGGGAAGAATTGCAAAGAAAAAGCCACTTTTGAAACAGAAAGACAAAAAGAAAAGATTGGACAACCGATAATTGGAAAAGAGTGTTATAGATCTTAACCCCATTGAGCTTTTGTGGGATCAGTTTGACTGTAAGGCGTGTGAGAAGTGCCCGACAAGACAGTCACATTTATGACAAGTGCTACAGGAAGTGTGGGGTGAAATGCCACCTGAGTATCTGGACAAACTGACAGCTAGAATGTCAAGGATCTGCAAAGCTGTCATTGCTGCACATTTTTGATGAGAACTCATTGAAGTAGTTTTAAGAAGTTCTGAACATTTTTTTATTTTTTTTTTTCAAATTTCAATTTGTTGTAATTTTTACAATGTTATTAATGTCCTGGCATTGTGATCAGTTGAATGCCACTTTGGTGAATAAAAGTACCAACTTCTTTCCATAAGAGCAAAATTTGTACATTATTCCAAACTTTTGGCCACCAGTGTGTATAATCGATTAACAACTTCAGAGCTCACGGTAAGTGTGTTGTGACGAGGAGGAGTGTGGGGGCGGGCCGTGACGGCCCCCAGTCTGGCTAATCAGCCGAGGAGAGGGATAAGTGAAGCGGAATGCAGGACTTATAAAAATAAAAGATGGCGCTAGCATAAATAAGGTGCGTTCATTACACTGTGTGTGTGTTTGTCTAAATTCTGATTACCACAGCCACAACTGGCTGTCAAGTAATTTGCCCCATCTTCAGTTAATTTCCTGCAGAGTCCACACACTATTGGTGTTATTGTTGTCTGTTTTCATTCCTTCCTTTTGCACAGCGAGCTTGTGGAAGTCAATGTGCCTAAACTCAGCAGCAAAAATCGCAAAAAGTGCAAAGAAACACATGACCAGAGCCCACTCGGAGAAAGCAGCTTCAGAACGGTAACCTGTGATATGGAAAACTCCCACTGAGAGGAAGGAGGGTTAAGGACAAGATCAGGATTCAAAGCAACATTTCATGAAACAGATTCCAGTCCTGGATGCTGATAGGTCAATGCATAATTCCAATCCATGCTAAAATACATAATTTATTAACAGATATGATGCAAAATGGGTATTTATCTAGCTACTGAAGTGAGGTAAATTATTAGCCTTAGTTTACATGTTAGGGGTGAAATATTTTTAAGAATACACTTGAATTTGCTTAATACAATAGCATAATATATTTGTTAATGAATGTGCTTGTTATTATTAATATTAATACATTTGATTTGTATAGAAACTTTTATACATGAAGTGCAGCACAAAGTGCGTCATACTGTATATCATCAATTAAAAGTCAAAGAAAGCGTCTGCATTAACAAAAATAAAAGTAGTTAAAAATAAATAAATAAATATATATATATATATATATATATATATATATATATATATATATATATGACATTTTTCATAAAATAATAATAAAAATAAATATTAAATAATTTATTTACACAAAATTAAATAAAGAAAAATGTAAATTAAATATAAAAAATACATGCAGACCTTTAAAAACCAAATGCTACTAAAATATTGCCTTTAAATGCTTTTTAAAATGGTCTATTTTCATTATGAATTACTATAAAATGATTGTACTTATTATTTTATTATTATTATTATATTATTATTATCAAAGTACTAATATTATTTATTACTCTTAAATTATGACTATTATTATTATCATCATCATCATCATCATGTATATATCTACTTTATTGTGAGAATCCATTATGCTTTGTGCATTAATGATTTTAAGCTGTAAATATATTCAGAAAATAGCAAAGCCTCTTGCACCTTTTTGCTTAAATATGACATAGATTGCATTTTTTTAAGGCAATCAGAACCATTATAAAAAAAGCCTTCAAAATTTTGTGAAAATGCAAAATAAATAAAGAAATAATATAATAAGCTTCACACGGCTCAGTTGAATTTATCTCATTTCAGTGAATAATCTCTTAGAGCTGAAGGATACTGCAGATGACCGAGACTGTGCACAGGCTGCAGAGGATAATGCGCACTGGTCCCACCCAATTCCGGTCATGTGAAGGTTGGGCGTGGTACGTAAGCCACGCCTGGACCCAAAAATAAGCCAAACCCAGGAAGAAGGCCAGGAATGCACCGAGCAAGTGAGCCCACTTCACCACTGATTGCTGTATGGACACACACAGATATGCACCAAACCATGCATAAAAAGGCATATAGCATTAACACATTAAAAAAACACTGATAGCATGTAGTAACCATAAACCTCAATTTGCAGGTACAGCAGCACTTAGTGAATATTGATTTGGTATAAAGTGACCTTATTATGCACAAAACACACACATACATATGTGTACCAAGGGACGGATTGGGCCGTTGCCCAGGGGCCTCTAAACCCAAGGGGCCCCGAGATCTAAATATTTTTTTTTTTTAGATATCTTTTATAAATCCACATAAATGTCAGCCTCATCTGAAATACCATTTGTTTGGCCGAATGCGTGCTGGACGACAGCTGTGCGAGTATAGACACTCGAGTGCTCTCTCAGGCTATCTGAGTCTCACAGGTGCAGCGTGTTTGTTTGAAGGACTACAGAGAACAGCGTCTGGTTTACAAAACGCCTCCAAACACAAAGATAAGGTGCAGTTTACCCTGTCTGTGTACAAAGCTGATTGGTTTAAATTCACATAAGCGACAGAGTGCAACAGTATGGAGGACTTTATAACGTTTAAGTCGTGCATGCATTTAATGTTTAATGATAAAGCGAAAGATGCCTAAATACCCTAAATATGGTATGTGCGTGGTAACCTTTTGTAATATTTGAACTTAGTCACGTGACACGTCATGGGGGCCTCCGTGGTGCACCAGCCCATGGGCCTCTCAGTTCTTAATCCATTCTTGTGTGTACCTGGAAGTTTCCAAGAACAGAAATGCCAATACTAGAGATGAAACCAAGCACCAAACTGGCTGTGTTTGTATAAGATGCACAGCCCAAATCCCGAACCTGCTGAAATCTTATTGAGACGATCCACAGAGCTACAGAAAGAGAGACGAGGTCAAACAGAGACTGTACAGTAAAGTAGGCATGCTTCCAAATGAGACCAAAACACTCACCCAGAACACAGCAAATGTTGCAGATCTGAGAAAACAGGCAGCTTTGGGGGTTGTAAGAACCACATGTGCTGAAGGAAACAATACACTCACATTCATTTCTATGTTTCTGCCACTGAAACATCTTACAGAAAAAAATCTCTAATAAGACTGTATCATGCATTTTTCACTCTAAAGAGTCAAAGTACTCTGCTAATTAATGTCATTCTGGCTCATTTACTCATAATATTTAACTGGCATTAAAGTGCATACCTGATATATGGGAATTCTTCAGTTATATTAACTGTGTTATTGGACACAGCCATGCCATAGCTGCCACACAGACACAGAGAGAGTTTTGAAATACTACAAATATAATTAAGTGGAAATATCATAAATTGGATATTGAAAAAGAGCAAGAAAATAAAGAAATACTCACACTACCCAAATGCCAACAGTCCCAAACACAGCCAGGGTGACAGGAAGTAATGCCCACACCCACATGATGGACCAGTCAGATCCCCTGTAGATAGACCAAGCAACGTCCCCTCCATTTATATGTATTAATGTAATTCTAAGTGCGCTATTTGCACCCCATTGCACTGCAAATAGATACAGATTCTATTTTCATCCCTAATTAAATACTAACATACTTTATAGGGGCATCACTATAGAATATTTATTGTTTTTTTAGACACCAAACACCAACCCCTAAACCTAATCCTAACCTTCCCTTACAAAAATGAACCATGGTTTTACTACAGTAACCATAGTATCGTCATGTTATTTTGTAGTAAAATTATAGTATCTGCTGGGAGTCGGAGGGACAGCTGCCATCCGCCAGGAAGGGGAGAAGCTGTTTCGTCCACCAGGGGTGGGAGGACTCACTGTTGTCCACCAGGGCAGGCCCATTAACATTGTTACACCTCACGGCATGCCATGCCACAGCTAGATGCACGGTTTTTCTTACATTTCTGTGTTTCCACCAGACTATTGGAGTGCAAAATAACCGCGCTGTGTGGCAGCTGCTATTTATTATGATATAAACTGAGACAAAACAAAGTATATTTTATTATCTGATGATGTTGCAGGGCATTCTGAATTACTGAATTTTGTCAAGTGAAGTGAACTCTTACAGATATCCCCTGCTGAGTATATAGGGAGCATTGAACACTAGGGACCATGTGAATCAGAGCAAAACTCTAGATAAATAGACTGGTATCTGTCTTGATCTTTACAGCCCCCACCAGTATAAGTTATCACAGAGTTTAAGTGTTCAAGGGAGCGTCACATTTTCCTTCACACACCTTTCCTGGTTATAATGTTTTTTTAAGGTCTTTGGAAATCTATTTCTCTACAACTCTTCTAAAGAACGTTTAAAAAATCTCATTTTCACACCGCAATCTTCTCTTGTTGAGGTCTCATACCACGTTTCTTTTTCAGCTGTTTCCCAAGCCTCCCCCAATTTTCTTTTCAATTGGCAAAACCTGGTAAATAATCAAATGTACTGCCTCTTAAGGAATTAATATTGCTGTGTTTCCCATTTGCTATTTTCTCAGGCCAGTAAAAGAGAATGACTTTCCCTTTGAGCTTTGGGTTCCTCTTAGGATTTCTTTCTTACTCTTGTGTATATTATTATTATTATTATTATTATTATTATTATTATTACCACTAAAGCACATACCTGAGTCTAGATTAGCCTACATCTAAATTAGCCTCAATAATGTTCAACACTACAAATAAGTGCTCATGCAATGTATCATATAAATACTAGAGTGTAGACACCAATAGATGACTGCTGAAACTTCACATTTACAACCACATTAAACTAGCCGTCTCTATTACTACTCATGCTGGTGAGCATTAAGCATCTGCATATACTGAGGGAAAGAAGCCTAAAAAATCAACAGCAGTTGCAAGAATTCACTTTAAATTCTTTTGTTACTGTGAGTCTTAGATTTAAAGCACAAAGACCACTAACTGGAACAAATGGTAAATGGTCAGTACTTATATAGCACCTTTTTTAAACTTAGCGGTTACCAAAGAGCTTTACACTGTGTCCCATTCACCCAATCACACACAAGGAGCAAGGGAACATACAGGAAAAGATAACTGAAGAGAACACGAGAAAGAAATGTTAAATTGGAAGAAAGTTAAAAAGAATCTTAAATTGGCAATGAAAGAGACAATTGCAAAAACATATGCATACAAGACTATGACTTACCACTCACTTACAGCTTCACTTATGTGTGTGTCACAGTATCATATAAATGTGTGCGTGCTGATAAGTTCCTAGTTATCACGTTACCATAATGTCTAAGCTACACACCTGTGTTTGCTTAGGGAAGGGTCCACCAAAACATTTATGAAAATATCTAATCAGACAATTATGTGACAGCAACTCAATGCATAAAAAGAAGCAGACATGGCCAAGAGGGTTACTTATTCCTTAAAGTTAGGATTAGAACCAAAAAGCTTTGGTCAACAGTATTACAAACTCGATTATATTCCACTAGGGCTGTCAATCAATTACAGTTTTTTATCGAATTAATCATATGATATATTGGTTAATCAAATTCATCGCATATATAAAGAATATGCATATGAATATACTGAGAAAGGCCCTCAGATAACAATAATTATTGTTAAATTTAACTAAATATAATATAATAATTCAGATTGCATTACATTATTGTGGCAGACGATTAAAGCATTGATAAGGAATTACAAAAATGGCTTTGGAAGATAATATATATTGTATATATTTCCATTTAACAGAACATAAGCCTATCACTGGCCTACAGTCTACAGCAATCTATTTTGCTATTAAATTAATCTGTTTAAGGCGCATCTTTTATAAGGACATGTCAATGTACACATGCGTCAGATGGACGCTTTTGGATACACTTTGGATACGTTGCATCATAAACACAGTGTTTTTAGGTCACTGTGTCAAGTTAAGCATAGTTGAAGTTTTTAAGTTAAGTTTGAGATCCCTGCATTCAGAACTGCGCTCTGTCCTGCTGTGTTTGAACACAGTAATGCGTCCTTAATTTGTCCCTAATGTCAAGCATTTTGTGCAGTTTGTTGTCTGTGCAACTGCGTGTTGCCTTTAAAACTGGAGTTTCACTTACTGCCCAAATTTTTATATAACTAATTGCACTGTCTGATAAATCAACAGACCTATTTTCCATTACTTCTATTGTCATTGAAATTCAGGGGGAATGTAGCAAGAAACAGAACAGGAGGCCAGCAGGATTACATTTTAGAGGTTTGAGGTGATGTTTTTTCAGTGTAATACGGTAACTGACCGTCACTCATTTCAAACAGTGTGGGAATGGACTTTGCCAGCGTCATTCATTTATAACTGTGACAAATGTTACAAGCCATTAGAGGTGTGTGTGTGTGTGTGTGTGTGTGTGTGTTTAACCACTCCCATCTGTATACATTCACACTCTTTCTAGTCTTGTGAATTAATAATTACTTATGCAGACATGTTTGCAAAACGAACCTTAATGTGCATCACCATATCATCTATAAATATTTGAATAATCTGCTGGTCTATACACTCATTAGTTTTATAACATCTGATCCAGCCATACATTTCTATGGAAATAAAAAGGCCTTTGAAATCATTCAAATAGTATCCTATTATTATATATAACACAGTTGTGTCCATGTGATTTAAAAATTATGTTATACACTTCAAAACACTTCAATTAATTTATGTATCAAAACAGATATAGTTGACAAACATTTTTAACAACACATTTATTCATATTTCAGAGCTCTAGTTCGATTTTCACATCCATTTTATATTTGTATGGCTCTAAAACAGGCCCGAGCTCCGCAGACAAAAACCTTGTAACCTGAGAATCAGAGAGGAGAGAGAGACATAGGTTGGAGAGGGGATTACAGACCACTTCATGTTAATAACATATTAATATATATGTAATAAATGGTAATAAACGCATTAATGATAACACAAGATGTGAAATAATTTCTTGGCTGCACGATCACACAGAAAGAGAGTCTGGGTGTATTTATGCATGTGTACCTGTTGTGGGGCTCGGCCAATAAAGGTTTTAGGGTTCAATAGGGCATCCAGTTGACCAATAGGGACAAAATATGGATCAGCCTGAACCCGATCCAGTAAGTCATTGTCTCCCCCTTCTTGTTTCACCACGGCTGCAGACTGCTGGGATATCACGCGTATCTTCTCATGACAGTCCTACAAAACACATGACAATGCATCGCTCAGCACGAAATAGCGGCCATAAGTGCCACTGTATTAACAAACAGCTTCATGCGGCCGTGTCTTTCCTGCATGAACAGAACTGCCTAATCATCTTTGGGCAGATTTGCTGAAGCAACTTCAAATTATGCAATTATTGACTGTCACAAGATTTTTACATTTATAAATCAATGGTCGTTCTAACCTGTCTGTTTCCTCCGACCTTTACCGTGGCCATGATGATGTTTTCAGTAGCCATGAAGGTCTAGCTCATGACAAATTTGACTTTCAATCACCTACAAAAGAGAGTTTAGACACAGAAGTAAAATAAATTCACTAAGCTAGTAGCTTTAATGCTTCAGTGATTTTGACTTGCTTTAACATTTGACCTTCAAGGAATATTCAGAGTTTGAGACACGTTAAGCTCAATAGACAGCATTTTAGGCATAATTACCATTACAAACATAATTGTTTTATTTGCCCCTCCTTTTCTTTAAAAAAAGCAAAAATCTGGGTTACAGTGAGGCACTTACAATGGAAGTGAATGGGGCCAATCCATAAATGTTTAAATACTTATTAAAAATTCTGCATTTTGCAGATCCATTTGTGATTGATATACATGCATGTTCTCTAAAGGCCCGAGGTAAGTAATGATATTTGGTGAAATACCAATGCATTTAAGGGTTAATGAAGTTATCCTACTCTTAGAACATTTCCACATTCAAAATCTTTTAGATTAGAATTCAGTATCTTCGAATCAGTTCATGTTCCATTGAAGTACTCCATTGTCATTGTACTCAAACAATAATAGGACTTTCATAGCAAACGTTAAACAGTAACCATGGCAACGGATGAGAAAACAGCAACATTTTCCCCTGACTGTATTGTTTCCCACATAACAGGAAGTGGTGCCCAGGTGGATGATGGGAGCAGCTGTGGGACAGCAGTGGGTGAATGTGTGGATGTGAGCCATTACATCGTGCATCAACTTGTCCTCCTCTTCGGCCATGACAAAGTGAACGTCCTCCGAGTGTGGGCATCGGTGATGGGCAGATCCAATGTCCGCAGAGACGGGTGTAAGAAAGCTACTGGAATGATTAAGGGATGTACAGTAGAACGATTTACAGAAGAATTCTTTAGTCACAAAAAGAGAGAGAGAGAAGGACAACCCCTCAAGAGACTCTCCTGTTACTCTGAAATATATATATATATAGTTATTTTAAACACACTGTCTCTCAGGCATTAATTTGGAAGTGTTTGTTCCTTAGCATGTCTCAAGGACTAGATTGCAGTTCTGTAGAGAGTGACTTGTGAACAGAAACCTGTTTGTCTTTCTGCCACCCCTCTATAACAGTATAACAGGTCAGAGGAGGAGTTGCATGTGACCTGTGTTTAATTAAAGGAATAGTTTACTGAAAAATCCAAATTCTCTCATCATTTACTCAACCTAATGCCATTTTTTAAAGAAAATCTCAGCTCTTTTGGTCTAAACAATGTAAGTAAATAGGGTCCAAATATTTTAAGCTCCAAAAAGCACATAAAGGCAGCGTAAAAGTAATCTATATGACTCCAGTGGTTAAATCCATGTCTTCAGAAGCAATATGATAGGTGTGGGTGAGAAACAGTTCAATATTTAAGTAATTTTTTTGCTATCAGTTTTCCTCCTTGTCAAGTGGATGGCGAAATGCACGAAGAATGCGAATCGCCGAGAGTAAAAAAAAGAAAGAAGAAGAACTCTTAAGAGAGAAGAGCACTTAAGAGGGCTGTTTAAAAGTGGATATTTATAGTAAAAATGTTGTTTCTCAAAATGTTGATTTAAAAACTGAAATCATATAGATTACTTTTATGCTGCTGTTATGGGCTACTTGGTGCTTCAAAGTTTTGGTCAACATTCACTTGCATTGTGTCCAACAGAGCTGAGATTTTCTTCTAAATATCTTAATGTGTGTTAAGCAGAAGAAAGAAAGTCGTACACATCTGGGATAGCATGAGGGTGAGCAAATTATGAGACCATTTTTATTTTTGGGTGAACTATTCCTTTAACTTTTTCATCTTTACTAATCAAACTGAGTGTGGCTTCCATTTGGGGCATCATGACCAAGGCCGTGGGAAGTCGGGGTGCTGCAGACATGGTTGTACTTTTCTTTCTGTCAGTCTTTTTTTAGTCCTCCTAAAGTCCACTATCATCTCCACTGTTTTGAGCATGTTGAGCTCCAGGTTGTTTACAGTAAATGCTGAGATGTTTGTGTAGTTATGGCTGAATGTATCAACAAAGAAACATTTATAGCACATTTTATTAATGCCAGCTAATTCTGCATTATACTGTGTTGTTGTGAATTTGACAAATAAATGTTTTAACTGTGATGTTTTTATTTTGAGCATGAGCAACATATGGTCAAGTGTCATCAAATGCAGGCTAACACTTATAAATATTACATTATATTAAGTCATTTTAACGCATGCAAGTCTCTCTCACTGACATGCAATGTTGGATTACAGGCTTGCGTACTGCACGGAGACCTGCAGGTGCACTCGTTATAATACTATATGGCTAATTAAGCTTTTTGTTTAAAGATAACAAATAATAAACTTCTAAAGATGAATAAACACCTTTGATGATAAATAACTGAAAAATCATTTGAGTCTATGAGCATTTTCCATGGAAACATTTCTGAGGTAAAATCAATTGTTAAATATTAACACTCTCTAAAATGCATTTAAAACAGTGATGAATATTACTCACCCACAGCAGCACCAGATAAAGAAAAACAGACGTTTCTTTTACAAATAAACCAGAAGCCAGGAGACCTTTGCAAACCAAAACTTTTGCATGTGCTAATGTAGACAGATTGCATGTCAAAACAGGGAATTTTGTAGAAGGATTTCTTGTCTTGTCTTGTCTTGTCTCTAGTGGACACATTTGGTACAACATCCTGCATCTCTAATTCACATAGTTGAATAAACTAATAATTTTGATGTGTTTCTGACAACAGAAATTGGTCAAATTTAGCAAGCGTCATCAGATTGTCCTGACGTTTATTATCAAAATAATACAATTTGACATAAATGATCCTGTGGATTCTGTGTACACAGCTATTTGGGTGTGACATTTCAACTGCTTCGAGCACAGTTGCAAAGATACATTACAGCGCCCAGCTAGCATAAAAAATGAACGAAACTCGGCAAGTTTCTTCAGAGTGCTCTCTTGTCCATGTGAGCAAAGATTTGTTAAGTTTACAAATTGTGCTTTTAAGATACAGGATAATTAAACAATAAAGGACACGCCCCCAAAACATAATTGCTTATATCTTCCAAAGGTTTTGACATATCAAAATAATTTTTCAGGATGGTCTGTAGATGATGCATACTAAGTTTTGTGAGAACTGGACAAACAGCCTGAGACGAGTTAAAAAAAGTATCTATATCAAAAAATCAAAGTCATGGAACACTTTTGTTGAGGAAATGAAAATTCACATAAGCATATTATTTTGGGGCACTGATGGATTTAGAAAAGCTTTATAATTTTATTCTAGCCTATACAGTTCCAGAAATATTAGCAAATCGGCAAAATAGCTAATTATAGCACCACCGTGTGGCTGATTGTCACGAAATTTGAGATACCGCTTCATGTAGATAACCTGCTTGTGTATAAAAAGTTTAATAACCATCGGCCATTCCCAATATGAGTTAATAGGTGCTGAATTTTGATTGCCATATTTGTTGATTTGTCAAATCGATTTTTTTTAAATATGTTAGCACTTAAACCAAAGATGATGCATTTAATTTGAACTTTGTCACTCAAACAGCTTTAAAATTATGTCAGTTTTTTATTATAGTGCCCTCTAGTGGCATAACTGCACAAAAATTTTCGTACATCTTCAAAATGTCCTGCTGACTACATGTACCGAGTTTGGTTATGCTTGGAGTTTGCGTTGAGTAGATATTGATCAATTACTAAAATCGCATTAAACTGAAGGAATTGTATCGTTAGTATTTTCTGAATGATTTAACGTATAAAAATGTATTTAACAGCTTTTGTCAGGAGGGTCTGTAGACCAAATTCTGTGCCAATTGGACAAATGGCATAGGAGTTCGAAAAGTATTTTTTTTTGAAAAATTTAAAATGTTTTTAGGTGTCTCTAGGAATCAGAGGACAAAAGAATTTTGATTCTAGAGATATGAGTCAAAACTTAAAGGTGCTTACTACAGCGCCACCTAGAGTCTAATGGGTGTGAGTGTATGGGCCGCCACAGTCTAGGTAATTAATGGGAAACACTGCGGCGGAACGGAGAATTTAATCATTCAAGTAAAAAAGATAAGCTATTTAAAACAGCAAGAGAAGAGATGCTTGCAGTGTTAAATAACTGTCAGAAGAAGAGTTTTACTCTTGTAGCCTTAAACCCTTTGTGTAATTAAACATAAGTTTGGGGAGGATGTTTAGGCTATTTACTATGTTCAATTTGCATCATATCTTGTAAAACATATTCAAACATTTACTTTCCTAATCAGTCTCGTACGATCGAATGTCACTATAGCAAAGACGAAATGCTTTAGAAATTATAGTTTCGACGTCAGGAAGTGAAGTCGTGTACATTTACATTTACATTTATGCATTTGGCAGACGCTTTTATCCAAAGTGACTTACAGAGCCCTTATTACAGGGACAATCCCCCTGGAGCAACCTGGAGTTAAGTGCCTTGCTCAAGGACACAATGGTGGTGGCTGTGGGGATCAAACCAACAACCTTCTGCTTACCAGTTTAGTGCTTTAGCCCACTACATGCAATGGAACACAGAACACCATAACCGCACCTGCAGCCTGCTGCTTAAAGTCCCTATTAAGAATGACACCGTTCTTTTATGCTTTGCTTTATGTGATGTCATGAAAGAACATATGTGCCCTGCAGAATATTCAGTTCGAGCCCGCGTACCCTTAATAATGATTTTTGTCATTGCTTTGTAGGTTCACGTGAGGAGTATCAACATAAATACGCACCACATCTTGGCGCAAGGTATTTTGAATGTGATTGAGAAAGTAGTCAGTTTCCAACTTTTACATGGCTAATATTTTTATTTTAATCAGACTAGTTTAGTTCTACACCACCCCCTTCAATCGGATGGAAATTACATTCGGATCCAGCTCAATCAGATCATTTTTGTGTTTATATGAAGGCTTTTCAATCCAATTGAGCTAACAGTCAGATTCTAAACAAATTATTTGGTTGCATGTAAACGTGTGTTCGTACTGTTGACATGAGAACTGTTGCGACCAAAGCGTTCAGTCCGATTTGTGAACTGGAGCTGTTCATTGAAAAGAAGAGTAAGGAAAAGCAGATTATACCAGTTCTAGGATCATATTACTCCCGGTTATCAGCTCAATTCTAGTCGGAGTCTCAGGCACGTCCAACTGTGAGTTATGATTGAGTAACTTGTGCATCAATTTTGACTCGGGACGTGAACTGTTTCAAATGATTCACTCCAATTTGTTGAACTGGATCAACTCATTCACTAAAAAGAACCAGTTCAAAAGAAGGATTAGTACATCATCCTCTGGTGGCGACACTGGGAGTAATGCAATTACAGCAACCAGGTTTAGAGCTTTCTTGCTTTATTTGGAGTGAATATGGGTAAAATGGGACACTTTTGTAAAATGTACGTTTCCTGCACTTTTAAATTGTGATCAAAATGCCATTTAACCTGACAATATACCCTCTTCAAAATCCCAGATTTCTTCAGGCAGCACTGTTCAAATTTGACACTTGTGTGTTGTCAAAGTGGGACACTTTTGGGAATATTCCGGGTTCAATAAAAGTTAAGCTCATTCAAGTGTTGATTACCATCAATGAGTTGATGTTGATTGCCACAAAAAAAAAAAAAATTCATCCCTCCTTTACTTTAAAAAAAGCAAAAATCAAGGTTACAGTGAGGCACTTACAGTGGAAGTCAATGTGTCCAATTTTTGGAGGGTTTAAAGGCAGAAATTTGAGGCTTATAATTTTATAAAGCAATTCTATCAATTCTTCGGTTAAAACGCATGTCATTTGTGAGCTGTAGAGTTACAAAGAAAAGTATAAGAAATGCATTGTATGACAGACAGACAGACAGACAGACAGACAGACAGACAGACAGACAGACAGACAGACAGACAGATAGACAGATAGATAGATAGATAGATAGATAGATAGATAGATAGATAGATAGATAGATAGATAGATAGATAGATAGATAGATAGATAGATAGATAGATAGTAAACAATGTGAACAGATGCAAGGCTCTGCAAGAGTCTGGAAAGCTTTAGGGTAAGTCCTTCTAGTATTTCAATGCAATTGGGTTTATGTCATACTGCAGAATATTTTGACTCTTCCATGTTCTCATTGGTCTAACGAGAACCTTTGCTCCACCCTTATACAAGCCCTCGTCCCATCTCCCTCCCAATGAGTCAACATTAGGTTGTGCTGTGAAGAATTGTGGGTGGCTGCTTACAGTTTCGCTCTGTCAAACTCTCCTCACTAACTCTCCAACGATTATAATCACATGCCACATCTTCTGTCTGCACTCTTCTCTTTCTTAGGTCTCTCTCTGCCCTCTACTAGTGTCTCTATCTCCTAGCAAACTCTCCCACTATCTGCTTGTGTCATTTCATGAAAGGAAGCAAAAGCAAAACAGAAGCAGAGAGAAGGGTTAGGAGGGTAAAGGGTTATTAGGAAATCAGTGGGAGTGGGAGAGAAAGAGAGAGAGAAGGAGGGAGATGAGGGGGGAGTAAGCCATGTTTTGAGCACAGGCTACTGGCCGCTTAGACAAAAAAGAATAAGATAGAAACAGTGAGAGACAAGGAGACAAACGGCCAGCAAGACACAAGATGGCTACAGTCTCTTCTGATTTAAACGCTGGTAAGTGACATTAAATATTCACTTCAGTTCGTCTCATTGGTATGCCAGTCAGACACTCTTTCAATTCCCGCATACACACACACACACACGCACACACACGCACACAAACACGTGCAACTGACTCACTTTTCTCTGCATTTCATGTGCTTCCTGTGTCTCTGGGGCTTTCAAATGCAGACGGGAAACTCTTATCTAAATTTAGATCAGTTTTGCATCATGACATAAAAGTGCAAAATGCCTTTGAGTCTGATCTTGGATTTGTTATTCCATGGAACGCAAAAGGAGATGTTAAGCAGAATGACAGCCTCAGTTACCATTCACTTTCTCTTTATGGAAAAAAACATGCAATGCAGGTGAATGGTGACTGAGACTAGCATCCTGCCTAACATCTTATTTTGTGTTCCACGGAAAAAAAGAAAGTTACATGTGTTTGGAACCAACATGAGGGTGAGTAAATGATTAAACAATGTTCATTTTGGGATGTACTACCCCTTTAAAAATGAGATTACAAGTCTGTTCTTTTTGAATATATTGTATGAGTACCAAACTTAATTTTATATTCTAAGGCAGTGAACAGCAAAATTCAGGGATGTAGTTGTAAAGGCTTTGGGGGTAACAAAATGTGGATGTAGACACTGTTAATCTCATTAACTAAAATGCTGACAAAATGTTAGATGACGAAGGTTTTTTGGATTTCATCAACAACAACACAAGTCAAGATGAAAAAGACATGCCATAACAATAATCAAACTGTTTTAACTGAAAATATGGCAAGAAAAATGTAATACAGTTTAATATTAACAATGCATTTTTTTTATGTATTTATTTTAAAGAAAGAAAAATCTAGACTTACGTGGCAAGAATTGCATTCATGCCATTTAAGTAAAAGTTAATTCAAACAAAAGTAATGAAAATGACAGGATGAACTAAAGACAAACATTTTGTGAAAAATAACTGTGTTTTAGCTGTTGCATTTTCTAATCATCCTTTAATCAAGATATTTTAAAAAATATTTGAAAAGTCTTGTTTTTAGAGAAATCGTCATGATTACTCTTGTAACCTCTGTTTCCTGATGGAGGGAACATGACGTTGTGTCCATGTAGTGACACTAGGGGTTGCTCTTGAGAGCCCCGAACACCTCCCATTCTTTGAGAAAAGGACAATGAGAATTGGTGAGTGGAATTTGTATGCCACTCCCCCGGACATACGGGTATAAAAGGAGCTGGAATGCCTCTCCATCCAGGTTTTGTGCTGAGGAGCCGAGGCAAGGTCCACCCACGTACAGTTCTTTTAGTGCCTTGGCCTGGTGTAAGGTGCAGCGCAGGGGGCTGCTAGAGTGGCTTTTCCGTGGAAGAAGGAAAGCCGCGACTGCAACGTTGCCATGGTCATATTCTCGCAATGAGAACATTAACCATCCACAAATGCTGCCTCAGTGTGATCGCTGCCCAGACATGTGAAGCAGCGCCCGTGTCCATCGGAAGTGGAGAGATAACGACCTCATCCAGGAATCACACAAAGATGGAAAGGCATCTTTAAAAAGACGCTCAACGTCAATTTGTGTGTTCTAATAGTGAAATTATACTCTTTAGCAGGAATATACACTCTGCGCTCATCATGCAGAAGTAGAGAAAGCTGCTGGAAATGCGCTGTATATCCAACAGCATACGCTTCTTAAAGAGTTGAATGGAACAGCAGTAGTATTCAGCTCACTGATAGTCCATCCGCTCTGCTCCGAAGAAGAAATCTGAATGGATTGGCAGTCCAGATCCATTTATACCCGTATGTCCGGGGAGTGGCATGCCCATTCCACTTGCCAATTCTCATTGGCCTTTTCTAAAAGAAGGGGAGGTGTTCGGGGCTCTCAAGAGCGACCCCTAGGGTCACTACATCGACACAACGTCAAGTTGACAGAAGGGTAACTAACAAAATTCAGTGATGTTCATGCTTAAAACAAGAAAAAACTATTTCCCAGTGGTGTTAGAAAATGAAAACATTTCTAGATTAAGAAAATTTAGCTTAATTCAAAGGAAAAACAAGTTTATTTTTCTTACTCCTTTGGCATTTTTCTTAAGCACGAACCTTACTAAATGTTGACAGATTTCTCTGAATGTAAAACTATACTGTATATTTTATGTCATTTTGCCTCTCAAGTAAAAATGCTTAGATATTTTTACAGTGCTATAAGACAAAAATACTGAGAAAGAAAATTTTGTGGTGTTGATGTAGTGTGCATGGACTGGACTGTGCATTACTGTTAAATTTACATCATTTTCACTTTCATCTTTATCTCTCAAAAGTAGAGGGACCTTGTCTACCCATGCGGCGCCTTTTATTGTTGGGGTTCCAAGGCTCCGGTAAAACCTCAACATTGAGTACCATCTTGAGTCAAGAGAAAACCCCATCTGACCATTCCCAAACAGAGCAGCATCAGCACTGTTTAGATATACTTAATGGTAAACTGCTGGTCATTGACACCCCTGGATGGCAACTGGAAACTGGAGATACATCGTACGAGAGGGACTCCGAGAACCAGCAATTCATAATTGATCAATGCTCTCCTGGTCCCCATGCAGTTTTGCTGGTGGTTCCCATTGGAGCCCCATTCACTGAGCACCACTGGCAAGGATTGTGGTGTCAGGTCAGGGCTCTAGGAGCAGGAATATGGAGGCACACCATGGTTTTGTTCACCTTTTCGGACCAGTTGCCACAGGACAAGGGAGTGGAGGAATTTATTGTGGATGGAGGGGCGGCACTGCAGAGACTGGTGGAAAGGTGTGGCTGCAGGTACCACACCTTAGATAACACCAGCTCGGACAATGGCACTCAGATTGCTGAGCTTATGCAGAAAGTGGAGGAAATGGTGCAGGACAATCAGGGTTGGTTCTTTGAGATGGATAGGCCAAACCTGGTGTTCGAGGATGAAGCGATTCAGGGGGAAAGAGAAGATGATGGAGTCACAGTGGTGGAGAGGACACCAGCAATGTTTAGATCTCCACCAAGAGGTAGGTTCCTGTTTATAGAGTGAAGTTTGGTTCCAGAAGTAAAAGATTAATTCTTTTTTTTTTCTTTAGGGAAATATATAAAGACACACCTTTCAATATTGACCTACTGTGAGCTCTAAGATTGTTAATCAGTGGTATATGCTTCTTTTAAAGCTATTAGTCCAACTAATTTCACAATATGGTTTAATAGAATCTCGTTAATATAACTAAGTTTTTGCTAAATTAGTTTTATGTGCATTGCAGAGGATTCAAAGTGAAATAAACACACTAGAGGTGCTACAACAAGTTTTATTTGCTTTCAAACAAATCACGAGTAAAACGGCTGATTATCGCTTCATAAACACAATATCTCACCCTGTTCCTTACTCAATGCTAATGCACTAATGACTTCGAAACACTTTTACTATAGTGCATAAGGCAATCCATTTTAATGTTTGCATTACATAACCAACTACATATCAAGTTTATTTTCATATGATTGGGTTGCATGGTAGCACAACTGACAGAGCATTGGACTTGCAATATGAATGACTTTGGTACGATTCAAGCAAAACATGTGTGGACGCGTGAGCCGAAAGAGTTGTTGCGCATTAATCTTAAAAATCATATCTTTTTGGTATCATTTTTAAAATCGCTTTAAGTGCCACAAGTGGACATTTCACCTAGAAACTGCTGTGTAATGACCCACACAATGTAATTTGGTATGTTCCCACAGTTTTCTGCTGAACTCAAACAAATATTTTTAGAACAATATCTCAGCTCTGTAGATCCATACAATGCAAGTGAATGATTTCCAAAATGTTGAAGGTCCAAAAGCACATAAAGGCAGCATAAATGTAATCTATATGACTTCAGCAGTTAAATCCATGTCTTCAGAAGCGATATGATGAGAAACAGATCAATATTTTAAATTAACTTTTTTACTATTTATAATTTATTATAGAAATATTTGTGTTCAGCAGAAGACAGAAAGCCATACACATGTGATGGCATGAGGGTGAGTAAATCATGAGAGAATTTACATTTTTGGGTGAACCATTTCATTGAAGTCACTGTGAAATCAAAATGAAAGTTTTACTGCTTTATTCTATATTTATTCCATTTAAGGTCATCAATATGCTAGTGTACTTCCAAAAGCTGACAAAATTTGTTATCAGAAGATATACGCATTTAAAATCTCTCTCTTCCGGCTTGACAGACCGAGGCACATTCATGACGATACAAAGTACCTGAAAAACTTTGTCCAATCAAATGCTCCCCCTAACGTGTCTGGCTGTTTTTATCACTTGGGTTAAAAACAACCCAATTTGGGTTATTTTGGCAACCCAGCGCTGGGTCAAAAACAAACCAATTTGGGTTACTTTGGCAACCCAGCGCTGGGTCAAAAACAACCCAATTTGGGTTATTTTGGCAACCCAGCGCTGGGTCAAATATGGACAAACCCAGCGCTGGGTTGTTTTGACCCAGTTGGGTGGGTTAAATGTTTGACTATTCTATTGGTTAAAAATGACTACACTGCTGGGATAAAATTAACCCAATTGGGTTGGAAATGTACAAAGATATCTTGGTCATTAAAACAACTATAACACACAAAATGACAAGAGTAATACATGCTACAGTAATAATAAAATGGTAAACATTTATTGAAACCCTGAAATGTATACAATATGCACAACTAGACAACAGTTTACAAAGGAAACAAAATGTACTTTTTGCATTCAACCAAACTTTCTAATATTACACTACAAGCTGAGCAACAAGCACAGGAAAACAGTCAAAATAAAACATTTGTAGTAATAGTAAAAATTTCAATTCTTAAAAAAACTAATCATAACAGTTTTTTGCATTTGATCCTGGCTCTGCACTGACAAAACTCAATCAACATATACAAAAATAAATGAAATGCTTAAGATGAGAACACTGTTTTTGATGTGTAGAATGCATTAAATGCAAATATCTACAGCAATATAAGAAGTTTAGACAGATCCTTAGTGGGGGATTCAGTTCCAGGAAGTCCACACAACACAATCTGTAAAAATTCCCCACACTGGGGAACACGGTTTGGGGAAATTGACATCTAAGGTGTAGAAAACCTTAAAGCAAACATCTACTGCTGCCAGCAATGTGTTTTGCTCAAGTGCTTCTCCGTTTATAACAACAAAGGTTTGACAGCACTGGTTGTTGTCTCCAAGCATCAGGACATATGGAAATTTGGTGGTGTTTTTTGCATGTCGCAGGTACTCAGCCATATTTGTACCAATCTGGAAAGAAAAAATAAATAAAACATAATATACTGTAACTCTGCATCAATGTAAGAAGAATACAACTCTTGAATGCTTGGTCACTCTGCTTAAAGCACTAGTTTCATTGAAGTAGTTAATGTGACTCACAATTACTTTGTATGCTGCACAGCCAGTATACAATGCTGAAATCCAACATGGTGGCTACATCAATAAAATCCTCATTGGTTCTTATGTCATGACATTTGGTCTCAGGAGAGACAAGAACGTCTAGGTTACGTATGTAACCTCCGTTCCCCGATGGAGGGAACGAGACGTTGTGTCAGAGAAGCGACACTAGGGGTCTCTCTTGAGCGCCGATATTCACCTCTGATCTATGAAAAAAGGCCAATGAGAAGTTGGCAGCCAGTATTTGCATATCCCGCCCCCGGACATACGGGTATTTAGGCGGCGCAAATACGGGAGTTCATTCAGGATTTTTCTGAGGAGCCGGAAATGGTCCGGCCACAATAGTGGCTCGGCTCAGCGACGTGACGGGGAAGACACAACGTCTCGTTCCCTCCATCGGGGAACGGAGGTTACATACGTAACCTAGACGTTCCCCTTCTGTCGCTCTCTCCACGTTGTGTCAGGGAAGCAACACTAGGGGTCCACTTATAAAAGTGCCATGCGCTGAGCCATGTACGTGAACTGCTGATACAGGAGCGAGCAGGTATTCTTACGTGCAGGGTGACCAACTGTATCAGACTGCACGTACCCTTCCCCAATGCCCCATTCAAGCCATCAGAATCCTTATCGTTACCCTGGAGGGGGGAACAAGATGATGGCCGCCAACCTGGGAACGGGCCAAGCCTGGCTGGGCCTCTTTTCTCTCTATGTTTCTCGCATAGAGCTACTACGGCCGGGCCCTTACACTCATTGAGGGAAGGGGGTCTTAGCCCTTATTAAGGGCGGAGAAGACCCTGCGGAGGCCACGCCTACCCGGGAGGGGAGGCAAATTTTAGTGGCAAACACATCAGAGGCCTGACTTAGGGCCTATGTGGAAAAGTTGGTGCGGTGGTAGATCCAGCCTCGTAGAGGGGGGAGCATACAGCACGGCGACCGAGGCAGCTGTGACTGCCTAAGGGAAACACGGGGGTCCGCTCAAGAGGGGACAGTACCGTGGTATTACACACAGGGGGAGTCCGAAGGAGACCTTACCTGTGGAGCACCTATACCAGTACAGGGTAGCTTGTGGTACCCGCAGTGGCTTGGGTCGGCGAGTTCCTCCGCTGAACTGCGACACATGAGGGCTAGGGAGGAATCAACCAGCGTCCCAAACATGGGATCTCCTGGGAACGAAGGTGCATCAGCAGGGCGGTCTTGAGAGAGAGGGCCCTGAGTCCAACTGAGTCAAGCAGCTCGAAGGGGGGTCTCTGGAGTCCCGTAAGGACGACCGAGAGATCCCAGGAGGGGAACAGGTTAGGCCGGGAGGGAGTCATCCTCCGGGTACCTTTTAGGAACCTGACGATTAAGTCGTGCTTACCAAGAGACTTGTCGTCCACCGTGTCATGGTGGGCCGCGATAGTGGCGACATACACCTTGAGGGTGGAGGGGGACAGCCTCCTCTCCAGCCTCTCCTGTAGAAACACGAGCACTGACCTAACTGCGCACTTCTGTGGGTCTTCGGCTCGGGAAGAACACCAGTCCGCGAACAGACGCCACTTTAGGGCGTAAAGATGCCTGGTAGAGGGGGCTCTGGCTTGATTGATCGTATCTATGACGGTCGATGGTAGGCTGGCTAGATCTTCCGCATCCCGTCCAGGGGCCAGATGTGGAGGTTACAGAGGTCTGGGTGCGGGTGCCAGAGCGTGCGCCGTCCCTGAGAAAGAAGGTCCTTCCTCAGGGGAATTCGCCAGGAAGGGGCTGTCGTGAGGAGCGTGAGGTCCGAGAACCAAGTCCGGGTGGGCCAGTAGGGGGCCACCAGAATGACCTGCTCTTCATCCTCCCTGACCTTGCATAGCACCTGTGCAAGAAGGCTCACTGGGGAAAATGCGTACTTGCACAGCCCCGCGGGCCAGCTGAGTGCCAAAGCATCTGCCCCGAGGGGAGCCTCTGTCCGGGCATATCAGAGCGGGCAGTGGGAGGTTTCTTGGGATGCAAAACAGGTCTACCTGGGCCTTGCCGAACCTGTCCCAAATCAGCTGGACCGACTGGGGGTGGAGCCTCCACTCTCCTCCGGGCGAGCTTTGTCTTTACAGCGCGTCTGCTATCACATTGAGGTTGCCGGGGATGTGAGTGGCGCGCAGTGACTCCAGACTCCAGAGGCATCAGTTGTAACCAGAACGCGTCGGGACACCTGCTGCAAGGGTACTCCTGCCCGTAGAAAGCAGAGGTCTGTCCAGGGTTTGAAGGTTTGGCGGCAGGCAGTGGTAACTTTCACATTGTGTGTGCCGCGGCGCCATGCTCGTCTCGGGACTCGAGTCTGGAGCCAGTGCTGAAGTGGTCTCATATGCATCAACCCCAGCGGCGCGGCCGTCGCGGAGGATGCCATATGCCCCAGGAGCTGTTGGAATCGTTTAGAGGGACCACGGCACCTGGCTTGAAGGGAGCAAGGCATTTCAGCACTGACTGAGCACGCTCGTTGGAGAGACGTGCTATTATTGAGACTGAGTCTAACTCCAAACCGGGAAAAGAGATGCTCTGGACCGGGGTGAGCTTGCTCTTTTCCCAGTTGACCTGAAGCCCCACACGGCTGAGGTGCCTGAGCACCTGGTCTCTGTGCGCGCATAGTAACTCTCGCGAGGGGGCCAGGATGAGCCAGTCATCGAGGTAATTGAGTATGCGTATGCCGGCTTCTCGGAGCAGGGCAAGAGCTGCCTCTGCGACTTACGTGAAGATGCGAGGGGACAGAGACAGGCCGAAGGGGGGGACTTTGTACTGATACGCCTGGCCGTCGAACACGAACCGTAGGAAGGGTCGATGTCCAGAGCGAATCGAGACGTGGAAGTACGCGTCCTTCAGGTCTACCGCTGCGAACCAATCTAGATGCCAGACGCCAGATAGAGTTTGTTTCTGGGTGAGCATTTTGAACGGGAGTTTGGACAAGGTCCGATTAAAAACTCGCAGGTCCAAGATCGGTCGTAAGCCGCCGCCTTTCTTGGGTACAACGAAGAAAGGGCTGTAGACACCCTTCTTCTTTTCGGTTGGAGGGACAGGCTCTATCGCGTCCTTGGTTAAAACGGAGGCGATTTCTTCGTGCAGGGACTGGTCATGTTTGTCGTGCACTGCGGAAAAATGAACGCCCACGAAGGGGGGCGGAGGCCTGGCAAAATGAATTGCGTAACCGTGTCGAATGGTCCGGTGCAGCCAGCGTGACGGGCTGGGCAGTGAAAGCCACACCTCTAAGCTCTGTGCTTAGGGGACGAGTATTTTGGACGTACCCGGCAGGGCTTCGCAGCGGTGCGGAACAGGTAACACGGCGTCGGCAGGCAACGTGGCGTCCAGAGGCTCTGGTGCTGAGAATAAACTCAAAGCACTTACCTTGCTCCACGCACCCGGCAGGGGGCGGGTTCGTGACTGAGGAGGAGGTCTGATGCTGGCGTCCTATGAACTCGTCTGAACCGGCCGGCCAGGGAACAGTCGTGGGGCTGAGGGCAGGGACACTGCGTCCGGGAAGCCGGGACTGTTGAGGCCTGAAAGCAGAGTGCCGTGAGAACGGCATTTGCGGGCCAGGTGACCCAGAGACAACAAGGAAATAGCTCTATAGAGTGTAAAGAATTTAACAAAAAATTCTCCTCCCGGCCCTCCACCGGGGAACGGAGTGGTCTTACCAGCTCCGGAGCTACCGTCTCGGTCTCTGGGTCTGTCATCTCAGGAGCGCCTGGGAGCCTTCTGGGTCCTCAAGGGGGTCCGTGAGAAGATGGGTGTCCAACTTCTGCGGGGAGCTCGACGCTGGGGCTGAGAGCTGGGCCCACTCACTTGTTAGTTGAGGCAGACCACCACTTTCTTTCTTTCTTGAAAGCCGCAGGAGGACGCCCTCGGCGAGCAGACAGGGCATGGCCCCTGGCGGCAGGTTTGCGGCAGGGCAAGATGTGTGAAATAGCCTCCGTCTGTTTCTTCACCACTGAGGACCGCTGGGCGGAGTCGTCAAGTGGTGTCGCCGAATGGATGGAGCTGGGAGACGGGGGCGTTTTGAGAAAGCGTGCTTTGTCTGCCTCCTGTACTGCGACCAGGCTGTCCATCGTTGCGTTTCTGGACCACGGGGGGTGGCCATCGCCTGTTTGAGTGCAGTTCCTGCAGCACGTCAAGAACAGGACTACCCAAGTGCAGATTTTGAAGTGCCCTGGCCCGGTGGACTTGCAGGAGGGGGCCATGGCATGCAGGGGGGAGCGGTCTGGGACCATTCTATCACCGAGGGTAGCGAGAGCGGAGGAGCGAGGAAGCTGGGCCACCAAAGGTGGTGGCCCAGGTGAGTTATCCGCATCCGACGCCGCTTTTACGCTCTCCGATGCAGCGGTGATGTCATCATCCAATGCCGGGGAGCTCGAGGGACCGGACGGTAGGCCGTTAAGCGGACCGCACTAATCCCGAGCTCAGGGGAAGCAGGCAAGCGTGCCGGGGAGGCGGGAGATTTCGAGGGGATTTACCTGGCGAAAGCGTCCCGTTATTCTCCCCAGATCGTCTTTCATCGCCCGCGGCGCCTGCCTCAATCCCGTAGGAAGGAGGCGAAGCGTGGGGGGCGGCTGAAGTGGCTCTCTCTCACTACAAGAGAAAGCAGAGATTGCAACGCTGCCGCGGTTATGTTCTCACACTGAAAACATAACCCATTGGAGAGAATGCTCATCCCGAGTTCGGACGGAAACAAGCAAGCGTGCCGGGGGAGGCGGGGGGTTTCGAGGGGGTTCACCCGGCGAAACGGAGCCCGTCATTGTCCCCAGATCGTTTTCATCGCCCGCGCCGCCTGCCTCAATCCCGTAGGAAGGAGGCAAGGCGCGGGGGGCGGCTAAAGTGGCTTTTTTCTCACTACAAGAAAAAAGCCTACGACCGCAATGCTGTCATGGCTATGTTATCGTACTGAAAACATAGACAATTCATAAAAATGCTGCCTGCGTGTGATCGCACCCAGGAATGCAAGGCAGTTTTTATGACCGTCAGAGGTGGGGAGAATCAACGCATCCAGAAACTACACAGGGGCGTAAAATCGTCTTTCGAGTTGTCTGCGCTGTCGAAGCGCCCAGGGGCAAGAATGCACAGCCGTGCACGAAGGAGAAAGCCGCTGTTGTGCGCCGTAAAGTCCAACAGCATGCAGAGCGTCAGAGGATTAAACAGGAACTTGGTGTGTAACTCGCAGCAGACTGCATGCACGACCATCGGCTCCGAAGAAATTTTCTGAATGAACTCCCGTATTTGCGCCGCCTAAATACCCGTATGTCCGGGGGCGGGATATGCAAATACCGGCTGCCAACATCTCATTGGCCTTTTTTCATAGATCAGAGGTGAATATCGGCGCTCAAGAGAGACCCCTAGTGTCGCTTCTCTGACACAACATGGAGAGAGCGACAGAAGGGGAACCAATGTTTGAAGTATCCCCATATTTGATTAGGGCTTGAATTGATAAATTAGAAAACAAATTTGAGAGCAAATAATAATTTAAAGGAATAGTCTACCCAAAAATAAAATTGTCAGCATTTAACTTACCCTCACGTTATTCCAAATCTGCATGACTTTGTCATCTTCAGAACATAAATGAAGATATTTGAGCTCCGCGGTTTTTGTCCATGTCATCAAAAGCAACCAAACCAAAACTTTCAAGCTCCAAAAATGGCAAGTACTCCATGTGGCTCAAATCGTATATCAAAAGTGTTCTGAAGCAATACAATAATTTGATATGATGAACTTAAATTTTTATAAGTCATTATTTACTCTCAAATCATGACACTCATTCTAACTTGCATATACAAAACTACAACACTGCCATTAAATCAAACCCAATGTTATGACATCATGACATCACTGAGTCAGTGATGTAATTTTGTATGTGTTATGTGTGTTCGCTAATCGGTGTAGTGATTTGATCACCACAGCGGATGATCCACATCTTTTATTTGGCACGTTTTACACCGGATGCCATTCCTGATGCAACCCTGCCCATTTATCTGATCTTGAGGGATTTGAGTGTGTATAGTCATCAATTATCAATCTAATCATCATATAAAGTGATAGGATCACTTCAGAACACTTCTGATATATGACCCGAGCCGAGAACTTTTATGATGCCTTTATGTCCTTTTTAAGCTTGAAAATACAAATCATCATTGTCTGTCATTATATGGACATGAACAGCTGAGAACATTCTTCAAATGTCTTCATTTATGTTCCAAAATCGAACAAAAGTCTTACAGGTTTGGAATGACAAGAGGGAGAATAAAATTATGAATTCTAATTTCTTGCAGAATTGTTCCTGAAGGCCTTCCTGGTTTCTATGAAACTTGGTCTAAACATTTTTTTTCCAATCTTGTGGACAGAGGTTGGAAGCACCATATGAAGAACCAATAAAGCGATGTCACTCTGTTTGTCTTTAGAATGAAAACAAACAAAATATTAACAAATCACTTAAAATGTTAACAAAATATCTCCTCACTGTCTGCTAGCTGTACATGGGACAAAAACAAAGTGGATTGAACCGATCAATGCAACACTACTCCAGCCAATCAGCAACAGGGGGTGGTTCTTGCATGTGCACAGGATGAGGGGTGAAGGCAGAGAGAGAGAGAGGGAAATTCATTAGAAGAGCGATGGCAAATCTGGCTGATGCAAACTTTCTAAACTCCAAGGAGGACAAATGGCTGAGAAACAGACAAAGAGAAAAAGGTCAGATGAATATAAACTAAAAAAAGAAGGATTATGATAAGTCGAGGGTTAGGAACTTCATCAACATTGGCGAGGCTTTTCAGTGGTGGAGAGACTCCAAGAAGATTTGACTCCAAGAAGATTGCACTGAAGGGAGGGGTGTGTTTGTTTTGGCAGTAGAGTTTGAATATCCACAGTGTTTCTCAGGAATCACTGAGTGCACCTTTAATAAAACCTGACCGCAATGAATCTGTAAGTATGAAATGGTGTTATAAAGGAATAATTGACCCAAAAGGAAAAATACCTGCTGACATGGTGCCTAAAGCAAATGAAGAGCCTGCTTCTCTCTTCTGGCAACCTGCAGGATCTTATCCTTAAATACAGGAACCCAGTTCTCTGTGAGTTTTGAAGCACAGCCTGAATTCAAAACAGAGAAGTCCTGGGATATCTAAAGTACAGGCAAAGGACAAAAATGGCAAATAAGTTGTATAAGTAAATAAATATTGAGCGAATGTTTGTTTCAAAATTCCATCAAGCACCTTCTTGAAGTACTTCTGGAATTTTAGATGAAGTTCAATAACAGGGATAAGAGAGGTTAGAGTGACGTCATCTAGAAGGACGAGAGTTTCTTGATCAATCTTCTCGGCTGCAAGAGAAAAGATATGCAGAACAAAAGATATTTTGATGAAGATATAATGAAATGCAAGTTGTTTCAAGTTGTAGTTACTTTTAAATGAACTTAATATTTATACTAAGATGTGTAGTGAAAAAAGGGTTACATTTCGAATCCCACAAACGTGCACTGACACATGACACAATGTTCGTCACAAGTAGCATCCACGGACATCTGGGTGCAGTGAGATTTTTCTGTCCATGTGGACAACCACACGTGAGCAAGAGAATAAAATCAATGAAGTCTGGTTGAGCATGCATCTCTTCAGGAAACCAGTCTTTTTCCCCATGCGTGCACACTGGTACCCTCACAGGTCTCGGGTGGGAGTGGCGGCACAGGAGGCACAGGAGGACGTGATATAATATCACATGGACCAAATATATATATATATATATATATATATATATATATATATATATATATATATATATATATATATATATAAAATCAGACATAATGTAAATATTTGTGTCACATGACATGACATCACATATTTGTGTCACATGACATGACATGGTACACACGCATAGAAGATCCGACCGGAAATGTTCCTTTAGTTAAAAAATCGTTTTAAAATTTTTTGACGTTTATGACCAAACATAATTATTCATTGAGCAACTGGATCCATATGGATTACCTGCATGCTGCCTAAATGTGACTTTTGGACATTCACAGTGTTTGGACCCATTGACCCAGGACCAGCCTGCCTGATATATCTTTTTAAAAATATTAATTTGTGTTCATCTGACGAACGAAAGGCTTATGATGAGAGAATTTTCAATTTTGGGTGGACTATCCCTTTAAGAAATCAGTGGACTACAAGCCTAGTGCTCCTGTCTTTTCAATGTAAGTTTCAAGATAGTTTAAATAAGGGTAATATTTTTAAGAAAAACACCACACTGTATTATTTATGCCCTAATAGTATGTTGGAAAATTAGCAATGCGCCACTGTGACAGCTTACCCCTTCTGACCAGTGGTGGCTCAGCGGTTAAGGCTCTGGGTTACTGTTGGGGGTTCAAGCCCCAGCACCACCAAGATAACTGTTATTTATTCTTTATCCTTAGTGTATTGTGATTCAAAACTTGGCCAAATTCGCTTCTACTCGTTTGTTTCACGGCTCCAGCATTGTCCTATTGTAAACAAAGTCCCCACCCTACTTAATTTCTCCAGTACTGACAGCAGAACCGATAACGTCCGAGCTTACCAAAGCCAGTCCTTCAATAGCCTATAGTGCGTTGGTATCTTTTTTATTACTTATTTCTCTGCATTGAGTGACAACCCTCTCAAATATAAGACACACAAACAGAACAAATAAAAGTCTCAGATTCACTGTCTGTAATTGCAAAATTCTTGCTTACTTATTGTGACGTGATAGCAACCCTTCTGCTGTGATAATGCAACTTCAACTACGCTATCAATATCCAAAGTAGCCGAACGTCGCGTTTGTCACGTTTTTTCTTGAAGTTGGCAGTAACATATCAAAAGTTTTTAATTAAATATAAAGAAGTTATACAAATGTAATCCTTACTGTTTTCTCCAAGGAACTTAGCTCCTTCCTTAGGCACTGGATGAGGTCTGCTCACTCTTCTGGAAAATGACTCTAGGGGCAGCATTGGTTGATGCCGATTATGTTAAAAAATGCAAAAAATTTAGAGGTCAACCGATTAATCGGTTGACCTCTAATCATTACTTATTATATAAAGAGTTCATATGCAGCCAACAATGGCACAAATTTTTACCCCAAGTAACACTTAAATGGTTGTTGTTCTTCTCCGGATCACTCAAATTGGCTGTATTTACTTGCCATCTGGAGACCAGAAATACAAAACAGGCAATTAGATTCATCATGGCACTGCCCAGTGGTTGGTCAGGATAACTGTGGACAGGCTCGCATTCAAAATCGAAGCAAACTTTGGGCTTTAAAGATGCCCAGTTAGATCATGCAAGGGCCTGAAAATATGAATCATATACAGTATATACAGTTTCCATTCTCAACCTTACACTTTCTTTTTTAACAGAGTTACGGTTGCTGTTAGTTGGCTGGCGTGGAGCTGGAAAGAGCTCGGCAGGTAATGTTCTGTTGGGCTGTCGTGCGTTTGAATCAGGACGCCCCACAGAGGTCTCTGTCCGCCACCAAGCATTCGTAGCTGGTCGGCGCCTCACGGTTGTCGACACACCAGGTTGGGATTGGTTCTCCGTCCAACGCACGCCCAGCAACGTACGAAAACAAATCAAACAAGGGGCGGGGCTTCTCCATCCCGGTCCACACGCACTCTTAATGGTCATACCCGTGGTCTCCTCTCTCACTCCCAAAAAGAGGCAGGCCCTCAAGAGCCATTTGGAAATGTTTGGGGAGGAGGCGTGTCTACACACACTGGTTCTGTTCTCATGTGGTGATTGGCTGGATGGCACATCAATTGAAGATCATATCCAACAGGACGGAGGTGAGCTACTGAAACTGATGAAGCATTGCTGGAATTGTTATCATGTGCTGGACTGTACCAAGGCCAACAAGGACAGGACACAGGTGACTGAACTCTTGCATAAAATAGAAGAAATGGTGGCAGAGAATGGACAGAAGCCTTTCTTACCTGTCAAACGTAAGTGTTTTATATCCCATAACATTCATTTCATTTTTACATTTAGCTTTCTCACATGTGAAAAAAAAACAGTCTCTTAAACTTTAGACACTTTTAGCACTGTGGACTTCTAGAAAGTAAAGTCTTATTATTAATGTCTACTGACAATGTCCAAAACACTGTAACGTACATGCATCACAGGAAATGCATGCTATTTTTGTAATATTTTATGAGTCATTAAAAATCCCCACTAGTGTAATTTCCAGTACATCTCAAATTCTGTAATGTTTAATAATCCAGTGGTTAAAATTATGGCAATGAAAATTACCATTTTAACGTTTTTAAAAGAAAATGGCAGACTCCTGTTTTTCTAGCGCTGTTTCCTTAGCTAATATTTTTCATCCTAAATACAATTAAAACAATATTCACACAGTTTTTGGATAATCTGACAAAATTACAGCTTGATTGTAAATGACATGTGCTCACATTTGATATTTACCTTGATTTTTCTTTGTTTTATTCAGACATCACTTGTCTCGTATTTTATTTCAATGGTTACACTTTTGTCGACTTGGTGAACTAATTTATGGAGAGAAAAAAATTATAGAAAAAAATAACAAAATTGTTTGGTGTGTTGGAAATGATGCTAAAACTGTGGGAGAGTTTAATATTTTTTTAAATTGATAAAAGTAATTATCACGCAATAAATATTGAAATGTTTTTGTTTATTTCACTCTTTGCTTAGATTATTATCATAGTATTCAAATTAAATAATTTGTATTTTTATAATGGATTTTCATGTTTTAATATTAAAAGTCTTGGGCTGGGACAAGAAATATAAAATATATAAATATATTCATAAAAGGCATTTTAAAAGTACACAGAAGAAAATATACAAAAATAAATAAAAAGTTTGTCAGTTTTAATGTGACCCTCATATATACATATATATATATAAAGGAAAAAGTTGAAGTCTGTCAAAGACTATTTGTTTATGAAGACGCGCCACTTCAGTTAAAATGAATGGGAGAAAATGGAACGCTCAACCAAGGAGCTTTGAGCACACAACTGTCAAAGGATGTGGAAAGGAAGTCCCACCTTACAGTTAAAAGAGCCAATCACCTTTTAGAGACAGACATCGCCTGTCAATCAACTTGAGAATGCGCATGCGCATTTGCTATAGAAGCGGGAACATTGCGCTTTTTAGCGTAATAATATGAGGTAAAGAAGCTGATGATGATTTCGGTGTTGTCATATTTTACTGCTGATTTTACATATGTCGTTTAAACGTAAGCTTGGTAAGCCGTTTTTGAGATTTTGTTGTTCCCCCATTCAAGTAGATAAGAGCTGAACTAATATGACTGGAAATAGCCTCCCGAGAGCGTTCCAGTGGACTGACTTGCTAGAATGACTTTGCATCTGTTCAACTTCAAATACATATCAACCCTGATCAACTTTAAATAAAAATAATACATTAAAATCAACCCCTGGGAATTGAAAGTGCCTAAAGTTGAAGAGACAGACACCCATAAGCATGCAATACATCTGCAAAATATGATCACCTACAGTATGTCAAATTTGATCATTGCCAACTTGTTCTGCAGTGAACCAAGAACTAGACGAGGAGGAAACGAGTGGAAGATGCACTCTGCAGTGAAGAATGAGACAATATTGTGTGCATGTCCAGAGCACACTTTAAAACAATGTACCATGAAGAAAGTGAAAAAAGATGACATTTTGGATTCTGAAAAGAGCATTTTTATCCTGCAACTGATCACACACAAGGTCATTCATACGTTTTGTAGATCGATAGAATGCAAATATTATATTACAGGGACATTACACTGCTTTTTAACTTCATGGGAAATATGTTCTATTTATGTTTACAATCAGTATACAGAAGTGCAACCTAGGGCTTCTCAAGCAATGTAGATTGGTAAGCCACTGGACTTTCATGAGTTAAAAATTAAGAGCTATTAGCTTGAAGCACTTGCTTTGAGTTAGCCACAGACCACAAATCAGTTATTTTCTTATATTGACACTGGCACAACATGCACACAAATGTATTGATACTGAATATTTGCTAGTTATGTGAGATGCATATTTGACAACAAACAGGCCAACTGATCAAAATTATTCTCTCCATTTCCATTATGTATCGCAGGACTCTCATACCCAATATTGTACAGTATTTATACAACCTGGATACATAACCTATATATACCTATTATATTAGGTTGTCTTGATAACAGTGTAGCCCTATTGACTATTTATACTGTTCCTAATGCACATTCAATGTAATGTTAGAATGTAGAATTTAATTGTATACAGTATTCATTGAATTATCACACAGTAGACGCACTGGAATTAAGTGCACCTGAAATAGTACTGTTCGGGAGTATAAATTGGTTTTCTTTACAAAGACTGAACTGAATGTGCCAATGAGTCTTTTGAATGTAATTTTATGACTGATAACCATAACCAAAAAGGAGGGCACAAGTCAATATAAAGTTCCACCTTAGTGCTTCTGAACTGTACTAATGGGTGGTGTTGAGCATTTAGGCCCTAATTTAGGGGCATGGCTGTATTACCTACCCACAAATATTTGGCCCAATATGACAATATACTATGAAAACCCAAGTGCTTAGGCCCAAATTAAGCCTCAAATGTGTCTTTTGACTGGTAACATGTACTTGGGAGCCCAGCTGACTCTCTTTTGTTATTCACCTCATATTCTCATATTAATAAAGGTAATTTTACAGTGAAATCTCTGCATTGTGTGAGTGGTGTTTCTTAGGATGCGGTTTCCTCAAATCAGTCTCAAATTCAAAAGGCCCACAAAGTGAAGATTCCCACATTTAACCACAATCCAATGTTTATAACTAATGTGTTGGGTATTTGATGCAGTCATTCTTGGTCAAGTAAAACAAGTCTCAATAATAGTATAGATTCTTTCTTTGGAATAAAGAAACAAGCAGGTTTTCAAGTCTTCCGAGCACCCTGATCACTTTATGTAGGACTCAATCCTTGCTTAATTTTCAGTGGAATTATCTGACCTCACTCTGCTAATTAACTCTACATACAGGACCCTTTTTATACTAGTACTGAAAACAACTTTATACAGTGATCAGTCACAACATTATCTGAGATTATATACTTCAAACCACAATTGTACAAAGCGATTATCTGAGTTACCATAAAATTTGGCAGTTCGAACCAGTCTGGTTATTCTCTGTTGTCCTCAATCAAGGCATTTCCATCCACAGAACTGCTGCTCACTGGATGTTTTTGGCACCATTCTGATTAAATTCTAGTGACTGTTGTACATGAAAATCCCAGGAGATCAGCAGTTACAGAAATACTCAAACCAGCCCATCTGGCACCAACAGAGAATGGCCAGACTGGTTCAAACTGACAAAGTCTAAGGTAACTCAAATAACCACTCTGTACAATTGTGGGTGAAGAATAGCATCTCAGACAGCTATTCTGAGATGCGGGTTGGCGCTGTTTTGGTGGCACGAGGGAACCTACACTATATTAGGCAGGTGGTTTTTATGTTGTGGCTGATCATTGTATAAAATAAAATAACATTATAATACTGGCAAAAGAAAAGACACTGAAACAGGTGTTCTTTTCCTACGGTACTTTTTTTACTCGTTAAATTCATGATAAATTGATTTCCAACAATATGATCACAACATGACAAAATATTTACAAATTTGATGTGTAATTAACTAAGTGCACACTATAACGTTTCTATGAGACATTAGGAAAGTTTAAACATGACAACAGAATTTTAACATGGAAATTTCATAACAGACATACAGTGCATCAATACACAGTGAGCTGGTTATTATAAAATACAGTGTTTTAAATTTTACAGGCAAGCTAAAATAAATGCATTGCTAAGGAAAGAAAAGGCTTTGTTCAGAACTGACATACTAAAAGGATACGTTTCTATTTAGGCATTGGGGAAGCATCAAAAAGGTTCTTAACTCAACCCTAAAATACTTTCTTTAGAACCAACATTTATACACTTGTTTCCCAGCATTCCCTGCTTATGCTGGTATTCTACACTTCAGCCCATGCTAAAACAGTCCATTTCTGTCAGCTTCAAGCCTCTGTGTCCATTCAAACCAATTTATTTTATTCTTTCGGATTACTATCTCACTGCTCTGCTCTCTCTTGCTCTCTTGACTTCTTCCATTAGCTCTTTCAGGTACTGGATCTCTTTAGTGATGGAGTCTGCTTTCTCCTCCAGCTCTTGGTTTCTCTCCTCTAGAGCTGCACACTCCGATAGGAGAGTATCTTGCTCGGCTCGCTTCTTCTGTCGGTAACGTGTGGCTGCAGTCTTATTCTGCTCCATTTTCTTCAGCTTTTTCTCAACCTTGGGGCGACTGACCGACTTCACTCTTCCCGCAAGGGTGGGCGATTCTGAGTGGTTATCTTGGGTTGGCTTGGAATCAGGTTTAGAGTAAGGCTTAACCCTTGAAGGGCGAGACTGGGGACATGGTGGAATTTGTGGTTTGGGAGAAGTTGGTTTTGTGGAATACTCCATAACCACCTCACTTTTGCCTAGATGGGTAGCTATCGTATTAACCTCCTCTTTGGGAGCAAGTACGAGAACAATGCGGGTTGGGGAGAGGGACAGGACAATTTTAGGCACCCGCAGCTCGACAGGGTATGGAATCTGAACTTCTGAGATGTCCACCTCGCAACCAAGCTCAAGAATGTCAGTGGGAGGCTTGGGTGGAAGAATGGAAGGGGATGGGACTGGGGAAGCTGGTTCTGACTTGATCTCAAATTCAGCCTGGGGCTCAGGAACCACAGAGGAGGAATCTGCCATCTCAGAAGATACAGATGAGATGAAAGGGGTAGTAATTGAAGTGAATGAAAGATTGGAAAGTTGATCAATTTTAGGGACAGAAGCTGGAGTTACAAGGACAGAAGCAAGCGGAGAGGGTGAAGGCGTGTTTTCAGAAGATAAGGGCTGGGGCTCCAGCTCTATCTGTGACTCGAGAGAAGCAATGAGTTCTTCGGGGGAACTGGGCGGATCCTCAGAGTCATAGGAACCAATAAGAGTGTCCAGATCAAACTCACTCAAGTCAATTCGCTCTGTCATCCAATCCATCTCACTAAATGAATGCTCTGAGGGGGGAAATTCAAAGATTAGATGTTATAGTGGAGTGCTTAAAATATGAAAGCAAAATATAGAGCCAAGTAATGACGTATTTGCAACACCTCACCTTTGCCACTGTCTGTGCCATCATCATCTAGACACAGCTCATCTGAGGAGATCCAGGACAGGGATGGTTGGACGAGCCCAGCCTTCTCCCCCCTCTGACGGGAGGGAGGAGTGCAGGTTGGGGTGAGGGAGGGAAGTGAGGAGGAAGAGAAAGATGAGAGTGGCGATTCAGCCCCACCAAGAGGAAGAACCTCATCATCTCTAACCAGGAAGGACCCCAGAGGGTCAGCCATCGGTGATGATGGGTCCCAAAAAAGGGCTTCCATATCGGCCGGGCCAAACCGTGAGCTCATCAAAGACATGGCTGTCTATTTCAAGAGGGATCAACGAGTCTTCTACTGAGAATTTTAATAATTTCGTGCTGACAGGTACAGCAAAGTTGTGAACTGCCACAAAGGACCTGCAGAAAGAGGATTTAACAGTAGTTAACATCTTAGCATTATAACTTAAAAAATTAAACAATAGCTGCCATTACGCCACAGTAAAATAATGAAAAAGCCTTATTTGGTCTTCCTGGCTCATGACACATTTCATTCTACCCATATATGGTCATCTGCCACGTGGAACGTCTTTTTCAACTACTGAGTCTCTTTTTAACATTTCAAATCTCAATTTACCAAACACAAAATCTCTTTCATATTCTGAAAAAACTCGTTAAAATTGTTTAAAATATTAAGTTCCTAGAAAAATACAATTTGATATGCTATTTCTTTTGTTAGTCGAATAAGGCTCCGCCATTTCAGGCAATCGCCGCTCCCTTTTCAGGACCGCGCGACATTTTATGAAAGGCACGCGATAAAAGAGAAGCCAAAAAAAAGGTGTTTCGCTCGTGTTTATTTAACTTAAAAAGGTCATACATCTTTAAGTTACATTAACGGTACAAAACACAATCTTTTAAGTTCCCTTTAAAACAGGAACGTCTACAAATCCGTCGATAATAGTTTTCACTGTAGGTCAGACACGTGGCGCGCGCTAAGCTACATCTTCTCGCAGGTTTTTTCCTCCGCATCCAATGTGACATTATTTACTTAACTAACACATTTTTAAACTACAAGATAAGTAACTTAAAAAGATGACACTTTCAAGTACAACACCAGAGCCACTTTTACGAACTTTCAAGATAAAAAAAAATTATTCAGAGTATACTTACGCCATTTTGCAATAAATGTAGTGAGCCAGTGCACAATGTTGATGCACTGAGGAGTTTGCGCGCTGTCGACAAGCAGCAGTTCACACGGCCATTTCGGCGGAGAGCGGAATCGCTCGAGTATAAACAAAAGTCAGCTGAGATAAGGGAGAGAATGCCGGCGATGACGTCGCGTTCACATCCATATACTGCCGCAGTGCAACTCAGACATATCCTGCCGCCACAGCGTTTTGCTTTGTGTTACAACGCATAGGCACATCATATAGACCCATCAGTTTCATTAAAATTGTGTCATGACTCATGAAGAGCAGGACAACAATCGTAGAAACACGCTTTTGGATATGTACATCTCTGGAAATAATTAAGAGACCACTGCAAAAATATCAGTTTCTCTGGATTTACTAAGTATGTGTTTGAGTAAAATGACATTTTTGTTTTATTCTATATATAAGTACTGACAATATTTCTCCCAAATTTCAAATACAAATATTGTCATTTAGAGCAGTTATTTGCAGAAAATGACAACTGGTCAAAATAACAAAAAAGATGCAGTGTTTTCAGACTTTGAATTATGCAAAGAAAACAAGTTCATTTTCATTAACATAATATTAATGTTTTAACTTAGGAAGAGTTCTGAAATCAATATGTTATGTGTCTTGGCTCACTACCAGTCTTTCACATTGCTGTTGGGTGACATTATGCCACTCCTGGCACAAACATTCAAGCATCTCGGGTTTGTTTGATGGCTTGTGGCCATCCGTCTTCCTTTTGATCTCATTCCAGAGGTTTTCAGTGGGGTTCAGGTCTGGAGATTGCCATGACAGGGTCTTGATCCGGTGCTCCTCCAACAACACCTTGATTTAACTGGCTGTGTGGCATGGAGCATTGTCCTGCTGGAAAACACTATCCTCAGAATTGGGGAAAATTGTCAGAGAAGAAGGAAGCAAGTTTTCTTCCAGGATAACCTTGTACGTGGCTTGATTCATTCGTTCTTCACAAAGACGAATCTGCCCGATACCTGCCTCGCTGAAGCACCCCCACCAAATTTCACAGTAGGTGCGAGACTCTGTGGCTTGAAGGCCTGCATGTCTCCATCTAACCATTAGACTGTGAAATTTGGTTGAGGATCAGTGATGATCTGGAGTGGCTTAAAGTCACCCAACAGCAATGTGAAAGACTGGTGGAGATTCATGAAAGCTGTGATTGAAAATCAGAGTAATTCCACCAAATATACTGATTTCAGAACTTTTCCTAAGTTAAAACATTATTGTGTTGATTAAAAATTAATATGAACTTGTTTTCCTTGCATTATCCAAAGTCTGAAAACACTACATCTTTTTTGTAATTTTGACCAGTTGTCATTTTCTGATAATAAATGCTCTAAATGACAATATGTTTATTTGGAATTTGGGAGAAATGTTGTCAGTACTTTATAGAATAAAACATATATATATATATATATATATATATATATATATATATATCAACATAAAGTCCATTGAAACCAATAACCACTATGCAAATATAACAAGTGCATGACTCATTTACTTTAGGCTCCTTTATAAATTTCCCAGATGTGGGGATCATACTGCCGCCCTCTGTTGGACTTTTGGTAAGTTTCGCCTCTGTTGTAAAATAATATTGAAATTAATATAAGAATAAAATGACTTATCAAGAGGCGAAATAGACTAATAAAGTCTCTATATACAAACGTATAATTAATAACCATCAAAAAGGTTAATTAATTAATTTATTTTCTATACAGGTATATTTAGAAACAATACATGTCGTTTTATGCAAAATTCAGTTTAAAATGCAAGTCAAGCAAATAATTAAATAAGGACTTGTGCAAATATTTTACAATTCTTTCAACATAAAAAAGCACAATCATTAAAACAGAAAACCCCACCATGTTTAGATACAATTTTATAAAATATCTTTATACATATCAGCCTTTGTGAGTTATACCTGACACACCTGACACATGCTCACGCTCGCTCTCTCTCTAAAAAAAAAAAAAAAATATATATATATATATATATATATATATATATATATATATATATATATATATATTTTATTTTTTTTAATCTAAACCCACAGACATAAAATAACTTATAATCACAACAGGCACATTCATTTAAAACAGAAGACATTTTGGTCAAGCAGGTGGTTTGGAAGCCATAACATGTAGCCACTGTTACTTCAGATCATCATGACACATAAAAGTGCATACTAGGGTTAAGTAGCATATCTACATTATAGTTATACAGTAAAGATTAGAATAGCAGTCCATATGGTCTTTTGATATTGTAACCTAGTCATATTGCTCATAATATTCCTGCATGAATTCTTCAGTCTTTTGAATAAAAGGTGCTGGTTAGCTGCAATTGTACTTTACACCACATAAAACAAGAAAAGATGCTAAAAATAAGTCCCTACCTAAAAGTCCCTACCATTACTATTGATATGTTGTGCTGGTATAATGATTAATTTGGTTGACTTTAAGTGGATTGTTCTGTGCGCTAAACATTTTATGTGAACATAAATGTCTGCTCTTCAACCCCAGTGATTTGAACAAAAACAATAGGGTGCAGTCCTACTGTGCATATCTGTGCAGAAACCTGATCTTTGGGATTGTAACTCTTTGTTCCCAAACATCACAATAGATCAGTCACTAATTCAGTGGTCCTTTTCTCTCTTTAGGCAGCTCAACCTCTGGTGATTGTAAACAGCGGAGTACGTCAATGGAAGAGTCCTGCATAGTCCGAGGCCCTCTCAACTGCATTACACACATGCTAGTATGTTTACACAGTGACTCTATTTTCCAGTTTTATTATTCTCATTAGTTGTAGGTTCTTTCTCAGGGAATAGTTCGGGGTTTTCCGCTAGTGTCGAACGGATTCTTTTCTTTTCTTTAAAGCGGCCTGAATGGGAGACCTTTACATGGCGTCCCTTTGTTGCTGTTTTGTCTACGATGCGTTCCAAGCGGGCATTAAACTGACTGTCCGCAGATGTGTCGGGGGTCTCCCCGGTGTTGCTGATGTGGTCTCCGGGGATTTCATACAACACCTTCGGCTCTGATTTCTTCTTACGCAGGAAGGTCAGTTTCCACCAGGCAGGGGCAGGATCTGCAGTTGCCATTGGGACTTAAACAGACTTTGACAGCTCTGCAAAAGAAGCAGAAAGCAAGATTTTAAATTCAACTGAAGTTTTTTAAGAAAAGCAAATGCATACAATAAAGAAATTATGAAGAGATCTGGCTATTGACCTCCATGTGTAGCATTCCCTGTTAACAAGCCAATTGAAGACTTGTATGTTGGTTTGATGCAGTTCCGTGCTGTTAATCAGCAAAACCTAGCATGCAAAGTTTGTTTGCTAGTAGTTTTTTTTCTGGTGATGCTGGTTGACCAGGGAATTTGTGCTAATTAAGCTAGTCAAGAAGCCTTGTTGGAACAGTAGGCCTTAATAAGAAAGATCACCGTAAACATCTAGTTCTTTATTAAATGGGTACAGCCATTTCTTCACAACACAAGTAATAAGAATAGTGTTGTAATGTGTTAGCTGATATGTGTTAGGGAGTGTACCAAGGCTCATATAAGATCTGTGTCTTGCATTAGCTGGGGTATACTACTGAATTTTTTAGTGTAATTCAATAAGTACCATATGGTACAGATATGCCTGGTTTTAACCTTTAGTGCTCTGGTTACAGGCCTCAAATTTCACACTCGCTAAATTGAAGCTCTATGCTAGGTGAATTGAATGCTATACATACTGTTTCAGAAATCATGTTTATGCTAAAGCATACCCAGTGGTGGTACTTTAGCATTTAATATGAAAGACTGCTAAAATTGAAGGATTGTTCCAGGCTCAATTCAAGTGATGCTCAATCATTTGAGCATTTGTGGAATAATATCGATTACCACAAAAAAGAAAAGACAAAAATGACTTTTTCCTAATTTATTCAAACAAAATGTTAAAAAAAAATGTGGTTACAATTAGGCACTTACAGTGAAAGTGAATGGGGCCAGCCCATAAACATTACACTGTTTCAAAAAGACGTAAAAAATGTCGTAACATGAATTAGTGTGATAAAATCACATGGTAACCATATCTGTGTAAAGTTATTTACAATATTACAACTTTGTTGTCATGACTATGTAATGCCGGTAAACCCTGTAATCTGATAATCACCACTGATGTACACCAATCAATCCCTAATTCTATCACACTAAAATAATGTATGATTTTTATGTTGTATGGCTGTATTTTCGAATCAGTGTGTAGCCTATGTACTGGCCTCATCCACTCCCATTCAACTACAGTTGTACTTGAACTTGAACTTCTGTACAGTCAGAAGTTTACATACATTTCGGATGTAGTCATTAAAATGACACAAGTAATTTTTCCAACAATTGTTTACAGAAAGATTGTTTCACTTTTAATTGACTATATCACAATTCCAGTAGGTCAGAAGTTTACATACACTAAGTCAAGCCTTTAGACAATTTGCCAGTTAGCTTCTGATAGGAGGTGTCCTGAACTGGAGATGAACCTGTGGATGTACTTAAATCATACCTTCAAACTAAGTGCCTCTTTGCTTGACATATTGTGAAAATGAAAAGAAATCAGCCAAGACTTCAGAAAAAAAAATCTGGACATCCACAAGTCTGTTTTGTTCTTGAGAGCAATTTCCAAACACCTGAATGTATCATGTTCATCTGTACAAACAATAGTATGCAAGTATATACACCATGGGACCATGCAGCCATCATACTGCCTTGGAAGGAGACACATTCTATCTCCTAGAGATTAACATAGTTTGGTTCAAAAAGTGCAAATCAATCCCAGAACAACAGCAAAGGACCTTGTGAAGATGCTGGAGGGAACAGGTTGACAAGTATCTATATCCACAGTAAAACAAGTCCTATATCGACATAACCTGAAAGGCTGCTCAGCAAGGAAGAAGCCACTGCTCCAAAACCACTATCAAAAAGCCAGACTACAGTGTGCAAGTGCGCATGGGGACAAAGATCTTACATTTCAAGAAATGTCCTCTGGTCTGATAAAACTAAAATTTAACTATTTGGCCATAATGACCATTGTTATATTTGGAGGAAAAAGGGTGAGGCTTGCAAGCCAAAGAACACCATCCCAACCGTGAAGCATGGGGGTGGCAGCATCATGTTGTGGGGGTGCTTTGCTGCAGGAGGGACTGGTGCACTTCACAAAATAGATGAAATCATGAGGAAGGAAAATTATGTGGATATATTAAAGCAACATCTCAAGACATCAGCCAGAAAGTTAAAGCTTGGTCGCAAATGGATCTTCCAAATGGACAATGCCCACAAGCATACCTCTAAAGTTGTAGCAAAATGGCTTAAGGACAACAAAGTCAAGGTATCGGAGTGGCCATCACAAAGCCCTGACCTCAATCCGATTTGTGAGCAGAACTGAAAAAGCGTGTGCAAGCAAGGAGGCCTACAGTACAAACCTGACTCAGTTACACCAGTTCTCTGGAGGAATGGGCCAAAATTCCAGCAACTTATTGTGAGATGCTTGTGGAAGGCTACCCAAAAGGTTTGACCCAAGTTAAACAATTTAAAGGCAATGCTACCAAATACTAACAAAGTGTATGTAAACCTCTGACCCACTGGGAATGTGATGAAAGTAATAAAAGCTGAAATAAATCATTCTCTCTACTATTTTTCTGACATTTCACATTCTTATAATAAAGTAGTGATCCTAACTGACCAAAGACAGGGAATGTTTTCTATGATTAAATGTCAGGAATTGTGAAAAACTGAGTTTAAATGTATTTAGCTAAGGTGTAGCTGCAGGCTGGATATCACCAAATGGGAATGGAATCTCCCAAATGTGGCTTCTCCAGAAGGGGGCGGGGATACTCCAAAAGGGGGTGACACCTCCACACACTGTGAGGGTTAGGTAAGGGCCCCGCCCCTTTTTGATGCAATGCCTGCAGCTATAGGCCTTTATCACAGTCTGCGTGTCGTTACATTCGGCTCCAAATAGTAGCGTAGCCAAACATGCGGCCATTGATCTGTCAATGGACGATCGCAGTTTTTCTAAACAAATTAAGCCTTGAATGCACTCAGCACTTCACCATGTGTTATCTAGCAATTTAATGTGTAATTGTATCTGAGCAAGGTGATTATCAGCGCAAAGTTTTCCCAGATCACGAGGAGCTGAGGATTATTGTGCTCAACTCAAGTCCGAAGAGACAGCGTTTAAGTGTTTTAATGTTGTTGTTTTTACTATTGCAGCATGCTCATCTCCTGTTTGTAAATATAATACAGTTGTAGACACTGGGACAGTTTCTCCTCTAAGTTTTATTTACATTGCATTCGGTTGCGAGTGGACTCTTCAGTCATCATTAGGGCCATAGCTAGTAAGGTGAAAGGTGGTAATGATTCTAGGGTCCCAAAGGTCCAGGGGGGCCTACAACAAATTCAGTACTGTACTATTTTAATAGGAAAGGGGCCCAGGGAAATATATAGACAGGGGGCCCAGAATTTCCTGCTACGGCCGTGGTCATCATACTCAAATCACGAGAATATAACCCCACGTTTACAAAGATTAAACCAATTATATTCTGTAATCAGACTCTGGGATGGAAATGTTTCTTTATTTGAACATTTTTAAACGGATCTTCTGTTATACATGGAGATTATATAAATTACATGAAAGCAAATAATCTGTATAATCTGTACTTGGAATATAATTAGTTTTTTTGTGATTTACTGTATTCCCCTGTCTTGTTCTAATGCTCTTTAATGTGTAAAGGTACTCTTGTTTGTAATATATTCTTATATTCCTTTAATAAAAAACGTACTTTTACACTGTGAAGTGTTCCCTGCTCACATACATCCTGTTTAAAATAATAAAAAATGACATAGTTTTTCAATATTTCGTTATCTCCCAATTAATGATTGTAAGTTGAGGTAGGTCCGTTTAGAATAAGTACTGGAGATGAATTGTACATAAAATAGTCCATAATTTCATACTGTGGGCTCTGCTATTGAAACAGACTGCAGCGGAAGTTGTTTTACGCAACTAAGCGAAGCTTCCGCTCTGCAAAGAGGAAGTGCAATGAAGGCCTATACCCTTCTCCTTCCATTAGAAGTGCCTTAATCTAACCACTTTTTTTTTTTTTTAAAGAAACAAGGGTAAGTCAAAATAATTGTTATCAATATTGGTGACAAATACTATCGATTGAGCCTGAATATTGTATTCTCTGATGCATAATCATTTTGCAGGTGGACTTTTCTACGTAAAAATCCAGATAAATGTGTAGATAAAAGTTGCTGTCTTGGCAGTTCATACCTTGAAAGCATTCAACACTCCCTTAATTTGACTATAACTATGAATCTGCACTTCTGTGGTGACTGTGGGGGAAAATCTGTTCAATTCCACTGAATGGATTTAAATACGCAAAAATGTGTTAAAGGGATAGTTCACCCAAGAATGAAAAAACAAAATGTTGTTTTATGACTTCTGTATAAATCAAAAGGAGATGTTAGCAGAGACGGACCACTTGTATCAAAATGAATGGTAGAAATGGGAATGGCCAAGGGATGTAGAAAAGGAAGTCCCTACTTACAGGTTAAAGAGCCAATCACCATTTAGATACAAACATAGCTTTTCAGTCAACTTGAGAACGCGTATGCGCATTAGCTGAACCAACCTGAAAAATAGTGTTTTTTAGTGTGGTCTGAGCAAAATTAGCACAGTTTATAATACAGCTTTTGTCAGATTTTTACTGCTGATTTGAAAAATTGTCTTTGATCGCGATCTTGACCAACCGTTTTGGAGATTTATTGGTCTTTTACCATTCAAGTAGATATAAGCTGTACTTCTATGCCACTTCTATCCATAGAAAATACCCGGGAGTGTTCCAAAGATGGCCACTGACTGAACTGATTTGCCTTGAAAGGGATTTTGATGTTGGGCAGAATGTTAGCCTTAGTTACCACTCATGTTCGTTGTATGGAACGTGACTGAAGCTAGCATTCTGCCTAACAGGAAGATAAAAAGCAACATGAGGGTGAGCAAACAATGACAGAACACTGTCCCTATGCATATTTTGTGGTTGTAGGCCTACCACACTTATTCACACATGGACAGCAATGTAAAAATACCATGAGTTCAATTGTCATATCCTGGAAAATTTTACCACTTTATTGCACATGATCAAATCACCAGCTGAATCAGACTTCTGTGAAATATAAAAACTAAATAAACCACAAATAAACTCCCACACTTGCATTCGGATTCAAAGGAAAGCAGTTGGCCGTTAACTTCCAGTTGCTTGGCAACTGAGTGGTCATTTTCATACGGCATGCTAATTTCTGTTCGATCTCTGAGGGCTTTGACTAGCAAACAGAGATCAGGAGGTGCTGGCCAGGTACCTTTTAACCTAACAGATATGAACAGTATTCAGTTAAACTAAAAAAGAGCTCGGCTTAATCCTAATGATTAATTCATCTTGTTTGATAGGCACAAGTGCGGGGAGCACATATAACATGTAGGAAACCGGTTAATCTAGCGTTGCAGCAAAGTTGCCACAAATTCGCCACTCTTCAAATGGCACATTGTCTCCATAGGTTTACTGCAGGTTCACCACCTCCGGTGAAGAGCTGCAAACTTCTGGCAAACATTTGTGGTGAATAGCAAGCTCATTTGCATGTGAAAATAATGTGAGCGAATCTACTGCAAGTTTGCTGGAACTCTTGATTTTTTTAGCGGTAACACTGCATTTAAATTTTTGATGGCAGACTAAAGAATAAATTAAATACAGGTTGTTTTCTTTGTAATGTTAACTGTGTGGTTGTCAAAGCACAGCTCTAATGTACCACTAATGTCAGATGAGTTTTGCCATAGGCAGTAGGTGTGTCCCAAACCACACACTTCTGCACTATTCCACTTCATTTTGTAGTTTAAGCAGTTTTGAGTAGTATGTTAACACTGAAGATGCAACATAAAGAAGTGTACTAGAAGTACTCGGATGATGCACTAATTCAGCCGTCAAAAACTTTGGAATTTGGTGAAATTTTGGACACTTCGTGCACTCAGCACTCGCAGTTTGCCGTACTTAGTGGAAGGGGCTGAGTTACCTGGCTGCGTGGCTGTTGACAAACGCACTAAAGCTAGTGGCAATACACCACATGCGTTTGAACGTCAAATGAACAGGTGAACTTGAACTAAGTTACGTGCTAGTCAGAATACGTAACTTGCGTTGTAAATATGCCGTTTTCGTAAAAACGTGCTATACATAATGCATAATGCAGTAATCGAAACTGTCTAAATGAGAGGAATTCACAACAGAGTCATTTCTAGCTAATACTCCAAGACACTAGTATATTCAATAAATGCTTTTGTCATGTCGTCATCATGTTGTGTTCACGTCATCATCATGTTCTGTTCTGAAACTTTTATGTTTAAGTTTTTCCCTCAAACTACATTTCCCATCATGCACCTTCCAGATATCCTCATCACACACACCTGTTCCCCATTCCCTCTGATCACTGTTCCCAGCTGTTCTTTGTAATATCCTTTGTCCTCATTTGTATAGATAGCCCTCATGTTTCCCTTCATCTATGTCAGTTTTTGTTCGGTTGTTAGCATAATAGTTTGTTAGTGTTATATACAAAGTTAGCCAGTAAACTGTTGTAGTGTTTTGATTTCCCTTTAGTTCAAGTGTTTTATTTTCATCATTGTTTCATCTTCTTCTGAGTATCTTAATAAATATTTCTGCATCTGGATCCACACTCTCTCATTTTTTGTTTTTGTTTTTTAGTTTTGTTTATTTAACAGGGACAATACACTAGGCATTGTTACACACAGACAACCAATGCCGTGTACATAGGGCATATAGCATAAAGCTAATTTGCATCCCTCGTCCCTGAATCATCTCGTCCTTCCCAATAGTGTGACAGCTATATTTGAGGAGCATAGGTTTTCAGGACTGTTTTTCATGCTGTTTAACCTTCCATACTGTACAGTCCTTAAATAATATATTTTTTAAGTAGTTTATACATTTTTGGAAATATTTGAATATTCAGTTAAAGATTTGTCTGACAGTTGGATACGTGGTATTATTGTCAATCAAAATAATTTTATTTATTACAAATATTTTTGTCATCTAAAATTAAGTACAATTTTAGTCAGAATATAATTGACTACAATTAATGAATGAGAGAGGAAAAATATTGACTAAATGTAAAATACTTTTTTCTTTTTCTTTCAAAAGACAAGTAAATGTACAGTAAAAGATGCAACAAAAGTGAATTGACTGAGGCTAACTTTCTGCCTAACCTCTCCTTTTGTGTTTGACAGAAGAAAGTTATACATGTTTAGAACAAGAGGGCAAGTAAAACGTATGATTATCAGGCTGTATCTATTTTTTATTTATTTATTTATTTATTTTTGTCCTGAGTCATCCATTGAGTTTCAACAGTAGCTCTCTGAAGACATTTCTATTAATTGAATTGTTCCTGAAGGTGGTTGGAAAGAACATCAGGTGTTAATTGGAGATCATTGGAGAGCTTCACTCTGGGGAGAGTCACGTTCTGAGGGTGGTGTGGTAAATGCTGACTAAAAGTAGAGCAGAAGTCAGGGCCTGTGGTTCAAATGCAGGTAGCCTGAGGCCAGAGGACTTACATAAGAGTTAACACGTTTAGCTTTCATTTGAATCATGATGTCGGAGAGCAGAAAGCATCACAGCGTGTAAAAAGCTCCTGTGGTTAAGTTCAAAAGGCCAGAAATGTACATTGTTGGCTAGTTGTGTAGCAGCATCACAAAACTCATGTTTTGTGGTGGTGAGGGTTATACTTATAAATGTATGTTAATCTCCTCCCAATAGCCTCATAACTCTTTTAATAATTTGTTCGAGATGGTGAACTAGTAAGACAGCATACAGTACAACATGGCTTGATTTTTAGGGAGGGGAGAGTCCAAAGTGCTGACAATAGCCGTCCAGCCAATGAGTATACATTTCTTATGACCAAAAACCCACCAAATCCAATCGATGCCCCTGCCTCACACCTTATATAGAGACAGATATAGAGTGTGTAAAACCAAACATCCAAATACAATATGCCAAAAATAAACACTGTAAACTCTACTGTTGTCATTACTGTGAAACTCAAGTTGTTTTCATTAAACATTACTGGATTTCAAGTTTTGGCCTCATAAATCAAGTCCTTTGAACTTCTTAAAAAGCTATAGAAGATTTTAAGTGGTAATAACTCAAACGATTCAGTTAAAAATGGAGGCTATGGGGAATACCCACAATCCCTTGCGTTTTAATCATTTATTTGTGTCCTTGGTCAAAGTGAACATATGAGAGCATTTAAACAGTTGTTTTTAAGAATTCAGAGAGGTTTTAGCTCTTTTGTAGTATTTATGTTGTTTTGGTGCAAATAGTTGTTTTGTGTGATGTCACCATTAGGGTGAACTGTGCCCCCTTTGGTTAAATTGCACCCTGTCATCACTGTCTTCATTCCCTTTGTGCATCTACACATTTTTCAGTGGAAAATTGAAGACTATTTATTGATTCAGTTATAATCTTCTATGTGAGCTGTGTGATCTAAATTCGAGTTAATTCAACTAAAATTATTATGTAGAAATGTTTAAATCGAAAATCTGAGTAAAGTCTACTAAGTTGAATGAACCTAATTGCACAATTTTTGGAGATGTAATTACTACGAGAACATTCAATAAATTGAGTAAAGTCAACTTATTAGGGATTTCAGTTTATTCAACTGAGGCACTCGTGACTAGACTCTGGAGTTTTTATCAAGTGAGAATTATAAGGTTTGGTTCACCCATTATTTGATGGGAATTCATGAACTTCAGATGCACCAAAGCTTTTGGCCTAAGAGGCTCATATCAATAACACTGCAGTTACAAGGTATGGATCACTTTAGTTTCAGTTTATCATGTTTAGGAGGTCATTCGAACCTTAGTTACTGTCATAGCTTTCTTGATTGAATTTCATTATCTTTTGTTACCGTATTTATGAGTATATTCAAAATTCGTACAAAGACTTTCATTTTACCTGTTGAACTTGTATTGTTGACACAACTGAAAGAAATGTTTTGCATTTCAAAGTGTTCACTTGATTGCCATACCCCCGTCCAGATGGCACGATTAGTCAGTGATAAAGGTTCACTGTTTGCTATGAATGTGTCATCAAATGTGCTTCTGTCCAAAGGTCATTCAAATGCACACTTTATTCTCTATAACATCTAGAACTTAAAGATTGTCATTTGATCTGCATTTTACCCTTTGCAATACCCAAACAAGTAGCTTACAGTAATTGTATCCATAACCTAATTAGTATTATTATTAAGCTTACTGCAACATTAATTGGCTCGCTTAAGGCACGTTCTTTTCACCTCAGTGAATTCTGGTAATAAGGCTCACCTGTGCAAGTGAAGGTACTGTATGTCCGTCGAGACGTTGTTATCTGCCTTCCAGAGGTCACTTTCCACCTGTCCAGTATTTAATTTCTTTGCTCAGTCGAGTCCAGCAGTTGAGGTCATCACCCTGTTGGAGCCCTGAAACTGATTTATGTCTTTGTTTCCTGAATTTAATTTGCTTCTCTCTTTTCTCTTCTGCCTCCTCTATGGCTTGCCTATCTATCTCTTTCTGGCAGTCAGGTGGAGATTCACAGGTACGTGACTCCTCCCTTCTGGAGACAAACAAAATTGGGCCCCTCCTCCCTCTGGTGCTTCAATAACAGGGCAATGGTGACATCAGCATGACAGAACAATAGCAAATTTATTCCTGGATTGGGTGTTGAGGATTAATGACTGGGTTAGCTTTTGATATTACATTTCTGTCTAATGTGTAAGTGGGCATGAATGTTCACGGCTGTTTGGAATCTGATATTCTATAATCAGCAGAGTTTGTTGCTTGGGGTGGTGTTGTATCAACTTGTTGATTCAGACTCTGAGGAATTTGTCACAAATGGAATTTGTTTCTTTTTTTAATGACTGAATCTTTAATAATACTTTAAGATGTGTGTTTTGCCCGATGCTTTGTCTTTCACATGTTTTATTAGAAATGCACGGTACTTTAAATAGTAATCATAACTTTCCAGACTGACTCCAGAACAAGTCAAAACAAGTCAATCAAGCAAACATATTTCTAAATTAATTAATGTTTGTAATTGTAAGGGACTGTTCTTAGAAAAAGGCTGCTTTAAAAATATATGTATTGTGAAAAGGATAGAACACAGACAGAAATGTTCACATGGTGCTAACGAAAGACGGGGGCTAGTTGTCACACTTTTTTGTAGTGACTATGTCTCAGGGTGGGTTTACTTTTGAAAGTCAATTTCTACATTGACACATATTTGAAGACTTGCAATAAAAAAGCTATTAAACATTTTCACTATTGGCATTTGGGCCAACTTGCCCCAATAATGGCACGTTTTGTCACACTATATGGGGTAATTTGTCACAATGGAAATTACCACTAAACCAGCAGCATTGATTTTATGTGAACACAAGAGGATGATAAGGGAATGTGTCACAACCATCGCGGCCACAAAAACAAAATCTACGCCTCTTTTTAAAAGTATGCCTGCATCAAACAATCTAGTATATAATTTATTGCAAAATTCCAAAATTATTCTAATTTAACAGGGTTTTGAATATGACACATAATCATATTGTTACTGAGCTACAGCCTTTGTAAATACATGCCTGTGTGGCAACTAGCCCTGTTTTGCAAAGTGTGAAAGAAAGTGTGAAAGGAAGGAAGGAAGGAAATGCGAAAGAACGTGCAAAAGAAAGTGCAAAGAAATAAATGGCTAAAAGATTGTGCAAAAGAAAGAAAGAAAGATCTTTATCTTTCCAGTAGAGGGTGGGCACTCAGTCCTGGCTGTAAACTCCCCGCAGTACTGGCTCTGTAATCTGGCAGTGGTTTGAACACAGACAATGGCCAGAGCAATGCCTGGTGCCAGGATGCCCACTGATGCGATTAGACTAGTTGGGGGATACTAATGGCTGACCGATGCATAGCTGGGTGTGTTAAGGGGGACTTGCACTCTGTCTTGGGGCTGATTGGTTCATATTGTGCATTGGCGACAGGGTAGAGTATGCACAGTTCATTCATGGGGATTAAATAAACACAAGCCACATTTCATGACCCGCTCACTCAAAGGGCGTGTGGGGCTGCCCAACGCCAGCTGGGCTCTGGCTTTGGGAGCACGCTCATGCCAGCCAAGATCTTCTGCCCCACAGTCTGTAGAACACACAGTCCATTAATCATTATCTTATAGCTTCTGGTGGGAAATTTAATTTCGCTTGACTAGAGTCATTTTAATTTCCAATGGGGAAAGTTTGAGGGATTTTAGGCATTTTGTCTATTTCTAAAATCTGATATTTAGTTTGAAGAACCATTGGTGGTTTAACATTAGCCTACACATGAAAGTTTTCATTATTAAAACAACTCAATCAGACATTACTCTCATTAGTTCAAATGATATCTGATTAATAGATATGTTTTTTTTTTTTTTTTTTGTCTACTTGTCAATTTGTTTTTGCTTTATCTATGTGCTTTCTGTAATATGTAAGAGTTATCTTTCTCGTGATACAGTGTTATGTAATGTATATTATTAGTTGATAATAAAGCATTATAAAAAACTAAATAAATAAACAGCACGTTTTTGGAATACAAGATGTTTTGTTGTGCTAGTGCGCCCCCGAGTGGTGAGACTCTTAAACAACACGTTTCCTCTCACAGTGTGGGTCATCAGTGCTATCTTGTATTCATCCACCAGGTGGCAGTAGTATATACTAGTCGTCGTGGCTGCCTCAAGCGCCACAACAAACAGAAATAAAGTTGCATGGGATCAGTCCATTGAGAGAATGAAGTTATGTTGGTCCATAGAAGTAAATAAATTGACAGAGAGGCTGATACCGTTGTTTTAAAGGAAGAGAAGTGAGGATGACGCCGCTAAATATGCTTGGTTTCTTTGTTTCAAATTCAAATGAAGATAATCCTCCCGTTGTCATTTACATTTCCCATTTACTCATTTTCTCTCTCCTCCTCTTCCCCATTATGGAGTAAACAATAGTTCTCTCATCGTCTGGGAAAGAATACAGCCAATAGAGTAATAGTGCCTGTGTGCTGTGATTTTAGTGACAGTGAGTAGACAATGGACAGTATAATGGGGTTGGAAACACAATTGGTGAACTGTGTTCACTGCATAACTTAAATTAAATGAAAATGTAAACGAAAGGGCTGTTCAATATCTGTCTACGGTCCAAAATCTGGCATAGAGCATGCTCTTACCAAAATCTTTGCTACGTGGCTAACAGACCTTGTCTTCAGACAGTCAGTCAGTCGTTCTTGACGGTGTGGTGAGGGGACACTGAAAGATGGCACCCTTGGCAAGACATCCCTTCTTTCATGGCTCTCTGTCGTTCCTTTGCTGTTTTATACATAGTGTCATCTTACTGAAGACACATAATCATACCCTGTTAAAAAAGAGAACAAGACTATATTTCCAACATTAGATGAGCTCAGACTCTATAATAGATACAATTATAACCATTGCATTGATGTGTTGTTGTTTTTGTTATTTCTGAATGTATATTGGATGAATGTATACCTCATAAAATGTGTATATCCCAGATCAACAAATTGGGGAGACGTTATCACACGTTGTACTCCAGTGAATATTTGTCAGGGAAGATTAGATTTATTTGTGAAATTCAATTGCTGTATAGGCACATACCTTTGCTACAAGACAAAAAGATATTGCACATTATCCTGGAAAAAGATGCAGTTGATTGAACACACATTGACCTTTTGTGACAACATGCCCCAATAGCCTGGCATTCTGAAAAGGGCTCTTTTCCTAAGAACACAGTTGAACATTTCAGTTAAAATCTGCCTTCATTACAAAGTTGTTGCTTGCTTGAATCTTTGCTAGTTTGGTTTTAAAGTAGAGATGGACCGATATATTGGATTTTTGCCAAAAACAGATTTTTGCCGAAAGCAAATAGTTCCAAAAAGAGGCAAAAATCTATTTTTTGTTCCTCTATGTTCTCAATTGAAGCGAGGGAACCTATATATTCATCTTCATCTGGTGAAGAAATAACTGTCTTTTGTAATGGAGCCAAGTCTCTGTCATTTCACAATTAGAGTCCCTTTTAAATAGTTAGATGTCCAGCATTATGCACCAAAACTTCATTTTTGTGGTTATTTTTTAACAACTACACAAATAAATGATGATATTTTAATTTTAGGCCACATCCACACTTGGTTTAAGTTTAAAACCTCCGTCTTCGGTTTCCCAACGTCACCGTTTTCCAAAGTATGCCTTTTTGAAGAGTGTTTTCAAAAGTCTCCATTTCTGATGGATGAAAACGCTGTTGCAGTGTGGACAAGAGGCGTAAACGGCCCAAAATCAGTGCGGTATCAAACAAAATTAGAGTGTATTGGAGTGGACTGCATACTTGCCGTAAAAAAACAATGACATTAGGAAACTGAAAATGGTTAGTGTGATGATTAGTGTGGATGTGTCCTCTTGCTCTTGTCACAGCTAGTCTCTCCTATGGAGGCTTGACAGAGGCTGTCTCAATAATACATTACAAGTCTGTCAGGTGCTGGGGAATGTGCCAACACAAAACCTGAGCCCACAAAACCCTGTTTCGTATGGTTATTACATTATCATAATAAGATTGAAGAGCGAAGTTTCACTCTAAACTGTTGATTCCGCTGGGAACCATCGTGACTTGAGGCCTGAGACTCAAACTTAGCGTGTTTATTTATATAAACAGACACACTCCTCCAGCCAAACCGAAGCATCCGCAGCGTGCTGCCTTTCTGGCGGGCAAAAGGGTTAAAAGCGATCGGCAGGCATCAGTTTAATCTTAATCAACCGAGCTAAAGAGGAGTAATGGAACCTGCGAGCTGGGCACGCCTGTGTTCCGCCACAGATTAGCCACTAATTTGCATAGCGCTTTCGTTCATCCACGTCGGCCCGACGACAGGCCGTCCTCCCCGGACACAGCCATGCGTAGCCTCCGGGGCCATTTTGACAAATGGCTGGCCGCGTAGCGCTGTCTTTGCGACCAAGACGGGGCAGCGAGAGCGACGGTGATTGATAGTCTGACGGAATAAATAGTGCAGAACTTATTCTTTGGCTTCTTTTTCTCTAATAGGAGTACAAGAGGTGTTTAAAAACCTGCATAATGGAGAAATATGAAGCCAAGCGCGGCAAGAGAGGGAAGGAATGAGTGGGTTTGCCAGTGTTTGAATGTGTGTGCTTCGGTGTGAATGCTGAATGTGTGGATATTGTTCAGGCAAAGAGTTTGTGTAGAAGTGCTTGTATTTACTTTTCTTCTTTGATCTGTCACTTTTTTCAATAGCTGTGTATGGAATAGCATAATAGCATACTACTGTTAATATTTCTTCAGCATACAGTATAATATGCACATTTTCTATATGCATGGGACAATTGGATGGCATACTACATTTGCCAAAACTCTACATAGCACACAGAGCTGGGAACTGTATCCCACAATGTAATACGCTTGAATGGACCAACCTTTTCAATTGTGATGAATGAACTGGAAATAATTTCATATTAACATTCTTTTCTTGATTCATTATTTGATTGAATTGAAAGGAAACAAAAGTCTTGGACTGCCAAGACTGAAGTCGCTTCCAATCAAAATTAGAGTAAAAATGCAAATTAAAGGTATATTCCAGATTCAATACAAGTTAAGCTCACTCTATGGGATTTTTGGCATACTGTTGATTAACACAAAATATAATTTCAATTTGTGACCTTTTAAAGGATTTATTCACCCAAAATTCAAATTCCTTTATCATTTACTCACCCTCATAATATCCTGTGTGTGTGTGTGTGTGGCTTTCTTTCTTCACCAGAACACATTTGAAGAAAAATATATGAGTTCCATTCATATATTCCATTCATGTCAGGCCCCCTCCCCCATCTGAGGGTTGTTCCCCCCTAAAATATCATTAAAATATGTGTATTGTAAATAATATAATGATATATTCTTAAAATATTTGTTTAAGAAATAAAATAATACAAATGCAAACGGTGCAACAACAAAAAAAAAACCCTTCAAAAATTGCTCTTGAGAATTTTTATGTTTATTGTCCCCCGCAACATTTTGATGACATTTTCGCCCCTGGACCTCATTAACTTTGCTAGTTATTGGAAGTGAAGGTTTATACATAAAGGGATAATTCACCCAAAAATGAAAATTCTCTCATTATTTACTCACCCTCATGATATCCCAAGTGTGCATGGCTTGCTTTCTTCACCAGAACACATTTGAAGAAAAATAGAAAAATATCTCAGTTCAGTTGGTCCTTAAAATGCAAGTGAATGGAGATTTCTCATTTAAAGCTCAAAAATTCACAGACAGTCATTATAAACGCCATTGATATGACTTCAGTGGTTAAATTAATGTCCTCTAAAGTGACACGATAACTTTTGGTGTGACAAAATATCAATATTTAAGTACTTTTTTAAGTACGTGATCACATTGGCATTTGAAACACACAAGAACTGATGCACTCGAGTCACAGCCGGAAGAGCAGCGCTGTTTACAAGTGAGAAGGAAGAAAGTGGTACAATAGCTTTGGTAATTTTGGTTTAGATCTGTATTTATCTGTTACTTTACTCACAATGGTGCGTTTGTGTGCTGATCCTGGATGTCTCAACCGAGTGGAGAACGTTAGATTATATCTGAATCATGACAATGCATCACACGAGCCACCGCTTGGACTAATTTATGCTGACTGTCTGTGTTTTTTGGAGCTTCAAAGGTCTGATCAACATCTACTTGCATTTTAAGGACATACAGAGCTAAGATATTTTTAAATTTTTCTTCAAATGTGTTCTGGTGAAGAAAGAAAGTCATACATATATAGGATAACAGAATTACAATTTTTGGGTGAACTATCCCTTTAACGTACTGTTAATGGGGCCAGTCAATAAAAGTGAACATACACAAAATTTCAAAAGTACAGTAATAAGACATAAACATTATGCATAATAACATGATTTTAGTGTGATAAATAACTTAGGCTACTAATTGCAGGGTTTTGTTGCCATGACAACAATGTTGTAATATTGCATATAACTTTACACAGATGAGGTTAGTAAGCGATTGTTTTTTTACACTAAAATCACAAGTATAACATTGAGTATACAGAACAATGCAGTAAGCAGTCCACTGGTATTTTATTCCAAATATAGCCAGTGACCAATCAGCATTCATCACTGACAAGAGCAAATCATGTTTTATCATCATCATCATTTTGAGTTATAAAATATGCAATAATTAGCAATACCCAACTCCATTTATGTGGGATGTGAATAGTCTGTACAGGAATAAATTGCTGGAATTTAGGTCTGAGACTTGAACTGATCACATCCTCTCGATTTCATGGGCATAAATTGAAATCAACTGTCTATCTAAACGTTCCAGTTTTCAATATTATAACTGTGCCGTCACTCTCATTTTTATGCCAGTACTTAATAACTGAAGGAACAGGGGTGGGCCGAGAAAATCAGTCATGATGCCTCCTACATAATTTATTCTCTTGGAGATTCAGTCAAATTCTAATTCCAATTTATGGGCTGCGCAATGCGCTCATATTCTCCAATTTGTACAAATGACCACACAGTCACCTTTTACTCAGTACAGATATACTGAGCGGAACGACAGAGAACTGCATGAATTGACAGAAAATAATTACATTAGAGTGTGATTAAAATAAACACAATCCGCAGTTAAAGGCTAACAGAAACATAATCATTATTTTATTAGGAATTACAATGCTATATGTTTATGTGCACTTATGTTCTCTCCTGACCTCTCTTTCTCACATACGCACACACACACACACACTATATCCCTGGGTGGTTGTCTTTTTGCAGATGAGGGTGTAATAAGGCAGTATAATGAATTCATTACATGCTATCTGACACCATTACCATAAGAATGCCATACACATACATCAGCAAGGCCTGGGTTACACACTTCACCTCACTCAAATAGTTGCACGCATGCACGCACACGCACACACACTCACTCACATACACACATCACAGTGTGTCTCTATCTGCACAGCTGGACCTCCATATGATATTTTGGACATCCCTCAATCCAAAAACACGAAGATTCTCAGTAGAAAATTAATCTCTAAGACAACTCAAAGTGCTTTTGTATGCCCTGTGAACAGTTATATAGCACAGAGATTTCAGGGTGGTGGTGTGTTGTTGTATAAGTGTTGTTATGTGCTTTTCATGCAAAAACAAACATGCAAATAAAAAAAGAAGTGCACAAGAAAACAGTTTGATCTCATATACAGTACCCTGCCACAATCACAGTCATTTTATAAATACAGCAATGCCCACACACACACACACACACACACACAAATACTGTATACACACTAACACTTGGAAGAATCCTCCACGGGTAAATTAATACACAGAGATAGATCACAGGCATTAGGAAAAATAATGGTGTGGAATTTGTAGTCTCTCGTCTTTGGTCAAAGTGCTTTAATAATGTGTGTAATAATGTGACAGGGTGAGCGTACGTTCTGAATTATCTACGGTAAGTGCTGAAGATCTGTCTTGGTTATGAAAACACAACATCACTCATTCACGATAAAACTCGGCATCATCAACTCTGTACAGTCTTAGGTGTAGATTTAGGTAGGGATGGTAGGGACATGTCCTGACCAACATTTGGGTAATTTTGCCACATAGAAAATACTTCTGCTTTCATTTTCACTGTAATGAATATTAAAGTTTCTCAGTATTCTCATTATTCGTGTGCAAATTACTATCTGACTTCTTCTGAAGTGGCACATAAACAGCGTTGTCACGTGGCACCTGTTACTTTTCTCAGTGCTGTTCAGGATGCATCAATCAAAGTCGTTCATTTTACGAGATTACTGCAGAAATATTTAAGAAAAGGAGATTAGATGGGACGTCCAATCCTTGAATAAATGTTATTTTGGCTGATTTTTCTTGTATTTTCTTAATACCTACCTACATTATGAATATTATCCTTCTCGCAGTATGTCCCTACCAATTTTAAAACCAAACCTACGCCCTTGCATACAGTATATATGAGTTACGAATTAGATTAATTTGTAACACCTGTCAGAATCTATATCGTAACTTTCATTTAAATTATTACCAGGTGCTATATTAAAACACTACAACATAATATTCTGTTCATTTATATTGAAGGTTATTAGTTAATTAGACCATAATTCAGGGCAGATGGTATTTAAAGATGCTTTATTGCATTCGAGCTCTCGGGATCAAAACTCCAGAGAGATGTTTTATATATTAATGGAACTCATCTGGCTACAAACAATAATACAATTTCAGAAAATTCTCCTTAGACTTGGGAACTAATTTGAATAAATTACACCTGGAAAGTAAGATTAAAAAACAAATCGAGAAGTACAACTCAATGTTGCATGAACTCTGGTTTGGGCACGTGAAATGATTTAATGGTGAAGGGAACTGGACCGAGACTCTAACAGCTGTATTAATTAAAATGACTAATTAAAATGTGGCTTCCCTTATGGCTGTCCAATGAGATGTGATTGAAGATGACGGTGATCAAGATGTGGAAAACTACTTCTTTTTTTAAACCAGTTGACAGCTCGATTCAGTGCGTTCGGGAGAGAAACGGCCACTAACTATGTCATATAGAAATTCCAGACACACACACAGACACACATGCTTGGTCTGGTCTGTGCAATATCATGGTGCTTGGCTCTTGCCAGGGCTGTATGTTCACACACTCTTCCTAAAGCTCAATTTAACTTCTTGTGTGTAATAAATAGAGTTGCCAGATCATTTGGGCCATATGTGCTGTATCACACATACACACACTCTTTCCCTCTGTGTTTTAGGCACGCTGACTGGCAGCGTTCTGGGGACTGAATATGGAAATGTGATACGCTGCAGCACCTGGGAGTCTTACAGGAGACAGGATGTATGTTTGGGTTCTACTGGACTCCCGCTTGTTTCTGTTCTGTATATTATCCTGCAGTCTTGCCCTATGGCCTGTTAGGCCCCGGGCTCCTTTTGAGCCTGTCAATGTAATGTTCAGTCACTCAACACCATGAGTTTAATGGCAGATTTAACTGGAATTAAAGTTCAATTCTTTCACATGTTTAAATGTTTTTAATAAATGCTCTGGGTTCAATACAAGCTAAATGCATTTGTGACATAATGTTGATCACCACAAAAAAAAAAAAAGAATTTTGTGGTTACTGTAAGGCACTTACAGTGGAAGTGAATAGAGCCGGTTTATATAAGCTAAATACATTTGATATAAATACACATTGTGTTAATAGTAAAGCCACAAGACATAAACATTATACATTTAAACATTATTTTAAATCGATAAAATCGCATACTAACCTTCTCTGTGTAAACTTATGTCCATTACTGGGTTACAGGGTTTGATTGTCATGACAATGAAGTTATAAATTTTTTAAATGTTGCCCTCTGGCCGCGCTACAGAGCACTGAGCGCCAGGACATCCAGGCTCAAGAACAGTTTTTACCCTCAGGCCATTTTCCTCATGAACAATTAAACTCCCATAGTGCAATAATGTATAAATATGTAATTTACATATGTATGAAATTCAATAACTATACATACCCCTACCTTGCACATATATTACCACTTGCACATGTACATGCACCTTCTGTTATATGTCCTATTATTTGTATGTCTATTTACACTCTTACAATATTTTATATTCTGTGTCTCACTGCAATGTGTGCACTTGCTTGTTTCAAAAATAGTCCTTGTGGGCATGAGCTTACTTGGCATTAAAGCTAATTCTGATTCTGATCACTTATTATTTTCATGTCTATTGTAAGTGCCATACTGTAAAGTTTATTTTTATTTTTATGAACACGTCAAAATGTTGTGGTAGTCAATATTTTGCCCCAAATCCTGTTGATTGAGCTTAACTTGTATTGAACTTTAAAACTCAAAGAAAGTAATGTATGCTCTTCGCTGATGATAAGCAAATCCATATACCTTTGAGTATGTAGTTAGTCGGCAGTGTTGAGAATACATACTATAACATCATAAAATTGCTTCTTGTCACGTATCATTTGCATTTAAGCATAAGCATGCACGGATGCACACTTCTGAAATAGTACACACCATCCAGGCACTTTTGGAATTCTGTATTCAATGCTGTGTGAATTGGAACACACTAATTCTAATCGAGCATACTATTTAAGAGGGGTAGTATGTAAATAACATTGCAGGGAAAGAGAAAGAGAGAGATAACTGGGTGTGGCTAAAGATGTCCAATAGTATGAATGTGGGTGGCAAACACAGATAGAGAGAGAGAGAGAGAGAGAGAGAGAGAGAGAGAGAGAGAGAGTAGTAAAATGAGTGAGTCATGTTAAATGAATATAGAAATACTGTAAAGTAGTGAGGGGGCAAAAAAGAAATAACACTTTTGACTTTCTTCACATGGACTGGTTAGCTGGATTAAATTGAGGTTATGTTTTAATATCCCAACATCTTTAACAAAAAGGTCTGAAAGAAACTCATACCCCCAAATGCCACTCAATCATTGTAAATGTCAAAACTTTTATTTTTAGTGAAGATTAGCCCATTATGCACAGTAATTGGCCAGACACACTCACACAGATCACCAGATGTCTTTCCCTCTGGCTTGTCACCAAGGAGTTTCTCTGTACAAACAGCAGGGGTCACTTAGTGACCCTCTGAGAGGTTAAAGGTCAGGTTCCCAGCCTGGGGTATCCATGGTGATGGCATCTGGAGAGCTACACTAAAGTAGAATCTGCTCTGCTTGTCAAACTGTCCCACCACACACACACACACACACACACACACACACACACACACGCACGCACGCACGCACATGCACACACACACACACACACACGCACACGCACACACACACACACACACACTCTCTTCTGCATAGGATCATTAGGATTATAATCAGTATTTCTGTGTTGTCTTTCATTTTGAAGTTTTTACTATATCATAATATGGAACTGCTCTGTTATTTTTTTGTCACTTTGACATAAAAATGAAGTTGAGTCCTTTTTTTCTTTAGTGCATACAAGTAATTAATAATGATGGCGCAGGTCACATATATTTATAATCATATTGGTATAATCATATGTACTTAATTATATATCATAGGACATGCTGTACATAAACGAACACCAGAACACCAACTCCCACCCACATTACCCCATAAACCCACCCGTCCTGTTACCTGGGCAACAACTGTCCAATCTAGCTGACAGTGGAGTCCAGATCAGGCCCGGGGGGCTCTGTCTCCTCTCTGCCTGTCCTTGAGCCTTTCTCCCGATGGCTCCACAGCCTGGGCAGCTGAAAAACAGAACAGAAAGAGCTGTATGCATCTGTGTCTGTGAAGTCAGCATGCCTGGAGGCTGGCATTACAGCAAGGGCAAAGGTCATGTCTTTCTGGGTGGCTTCTTGTGTTTCATGCTGCTGAAAGGCATGATGTACAAACACAGGTTTTAATAAGAGGTTAGCATTAGGCGTTATTAATGTGTGAGATTTATAAAACATTTGTAAAATAAAATACATCCAAACTCTTTGGACACTTTTCAAATGAATTATTGTTAAGCATAGTTTTAGTACAGTTATTGGTACTATTAGAAACAAAAAGTAAAACGATTCTGAAAGTTTCTTTCACTATTTGAAGGAGATCACATATTAATTTATTATAGTTTGCAGAAAAAATGAATCAGAATGCTGATGAGTTTAAGCTTACTTAAAACTTCATTTACAAATGATAATTTGTGCAAATTGAAATTAACATCACTTTACTATCTCTATTGTTTCTCGTTGTGAGCAATGAGAGTAAATGGAGAGCAAAATGAGACTTTTGTTTACTGATTGTTTTCCATGTAATGTCACATGTTTCTTCTCTACAGTTTTAGAGGATGCCTCAACAAGAGAATCTGATCTCACATTTGCCAAGATACCAAAGATTGTAAACATAAATCTGAGATTTCTACATGAACTCTCATCCAATTTCCTTCAAGACCAAATTACCTAAATGAACTTTTCAATCCACATCCATAATTATATAACTGTATGCTCATACTGCATGTCGATTGTCTCTTTGATGTGTGTGTTTATTTCTCATAGGAGAAACATTTGAGGAAAAAGTTGATACTTATATGAATCATTACAGGAACTCTATTAACGCATGGTTTATGAAAAACTGTTGAAATATTTGGCATAGGCCAATATTAATTATTAGATTCTCGTGTTATAATAATTTGTTTTTTTTTACATTTCATCTGTTGGAAGCATCTGCCTGCATGTGTGTGTGTGTGTGCGTGTGTGCATCCTTTGTGTGTGATATCAGGTGACAAGTAAGGTGAGGGTGGCCGACAACTGTCTGAGGAGTCATTTGATGTCCGTGATGTAAATTCAGGAAGGGGGTTGTCAGAGATGTATATCTGACAGGTCCGTGTGAGCGTGAAGCGACCTGTAATTGCTGTAACCTAAGCATTAGACAAACAGCACTGCTGCCCTGGACCGATCAGATAACACACACACACATATCTACACAAATACACACTCACACTGTCACACTAACCGTCTCCAACCTGTCTGTGAGGGTTTTCAATATCATAAGAGCTTGCTGTCTCTCGCTCTCTCTCTCTCACATACACACACACACACACACACACACACACACACACACACACACACACACACTTTTTAGTATTGTACAAAAGCCAAAAAAAATTATTAAAATGTTATTGAAATTATTTATTTCGACAGTGTATATTTATCTTTTTTAGATAATCTTTTTTACATATTTATTTATATATTTTTTAATTCATTAATTTATTATATTATGTTTTTTTATTAGATAATATTTCTACAAATATTAAAATATTGAAGAAATATTCACCATACTATATTTGTATTTGGGTCACTGACCTATTGACCCATTTCAGAGAAATGTAGTCTTTATATCTGTGGCATTTATAGCTTAACTTAATAGATCCAGGAAAGAAATGAGCGTCACTTCATTGACCCACAGCCTGTTTATGCAGTATTTTACAGATATAGATCTACAACAGATTTACAACAAATATACAAACTATTACTGTATTAAACAACTATATGCAGATTTGCTTTTCATTTCCTAAACTGTTAAATTATATTTTGTGAACTCTTTTTATTTTAGTATTTTTTCAAATCCTCTGCAGACCCCCTAGCACCCCCTTGAGGCACCCCGGTTCAAAAAACCCTGCCCTAACACATAGACTTCTCTGTCCAGATCAGACAATTGTCAGACGCTCTGGCATTCCAACATGCCAGATTATCTGGCATGTCCTGTCTGCCTTTCAGCTCTCCATCGCAACTGTCAATCATGTGGGTGAATTACGGCCTCTCTGGGACACCATAGGCCTGGCAGACGAGGAGGCCTTCTCTCCGTGTCAGAGAGCCAGTGAAATATCTCTCTGTAAATGATCTGTCTTTGTGAATTATGTGTGCTAGTGTGTATATTAGGAGTTCCCTTTCTCCTCACTATTCAGAGAGGTTGACCCTATGGCCATAAACCACTCATAACACACACACATACACACTCACGCTATCACACACACACACACACACACACACACACACATACATGTTGGTGCGGCTATCCTCCATAAATATAATGATTTTATACTGTATGAACTATAGATTATATCCCCTAAACTTACCCCTAAACCTAACCCTCATAAAAACTAGAAATGTCCTCATAAACCACATTTATAGCAACAACAAAAAAAAGTCCTTGTAAACCACCCAAACCCACACACACACACACACACGCACAGTGGGGAAGAAACAGAGTGCATGTCTTCAACATGACAACTTTGAATGTACCAAAACATCCAAAAAAAAACTCCAGACTGTGGTAGGGCCTGTAGTGCAGTGGTTAGTGTATGGGCTTCTGACACATTGAGACCTGGTGCTTATGTGGGTGATGTAAGTTTGAGTCCAGCTTGCAACATGTGCCAGTCCCATCCCACCTTTCTCTACCAGAGTAATATGTGCAATTGTAACTAGATTTTTGTTGCCAGGGCATTGCTATATGGTTGCTAAGATGTTTGAAGTTTTTTAGTATGTTGCTATGTATGCAGTGAATGCTCTTTGTGTATTGTTGCTTGGACACCAGTAACCGATTATCGCCATCTGGTGTCCACTAAAGGTTACGTGTCTGCTTCATTCAGTCCAACCAAATCACAATGGTCTAATAATCTGGAACAAAATTCAAGAAAGCTTTAGCATTAACCAAGTGCTTATTTCATAACTAAAATAAAAATGTCAGAAATTAAGTTGGAAAAAGTGAATAAAAATGTAAACTTGTACAGAAATTGGCTATCAAATGCCCATTCAATCACCTTTTTTTTCTAATGCCGTATTTACACTACACGATTTTATGCCCGATTTTCGCTCGCCGACAGTTTTGTGGAGATTGCAAACAAAATCCCCAAATCTTAGGCAAATCGGAGCTCGCTCAAAACGCAATGTATGAACTATCAAAGACACGATCTGAGAGAAGCACCGACATGTCGCCGATGTCAACGAGATATCTAGCATGTTAAATATCTGGACCAGTCTGCGATTCCAAATCGTGAAATGTGATTTGACTTAATACAACTGCAGCGTTGACCAACAGCCAATGAAAGAGCAAGAAGTGGGAGGAGTCCTGATGTACCTGCAACAAAACATCAAATAACATGGCTGCGGTATCAAGAAAGAATGTGTGGAACATTGGCATGAGCACCAGTGCCTATTTGATGTTTCATCTGAACTGTACCACAACCAGTGGAGAAAGAGAAGAGTTGGAGAGAAATTGCCAATTCTCTTTGACAGTCAAGTAAGCAAATAGGTAGATTTTTCAGTAGGAGTTACTTTTGTAACTTTTTCATATTGTAACCAATAAAATAAATGATGCCTTGAGGCGATTAAAAACATACACATCATATTCTGAAATGCATAACATATGATCATGCATTTGTTTTCGTATCTCGAATCACTTCTCGCATACACTCACACGTGAAACGTAATTTGGAGTCCAGGTAGAGTCATCGGTTATTCGTCAATAGTGAAATATCTTGTAATGTGTTCACCCCTGTCGCCAATTCGTCGTGTAATTTGAAAACTCCACGACTTCCATGTAACATGAGCAGTACCACAATACAACATCTTTGAAAGTCGTGTGGAACCACATGCACAGGATTGAGGGATTTCAGAAGCAGTGAAGTTTGCATCTATGCTATCATCAAAAATCGATCAGATGAAGGTTGTATTCATAACCCATGTGAGCAAGCCGAAGGTGACTGTGGCAAGGAACACAAAACTCCATCAGATGTTGGTTAATGGAGAAAAATAACCTTGGGAGGAACCAGACTCACTGTGGGTTCGCTGTCCTTTTCTGCATATCGCGGTGCCATTTTGTTGTCCATTATGCTTATCGTGGCCCATTCGTCACATTTCGCGGCCGACCCACCAGCCCGCTCGGTTCTCCCTATGGCCAGTCTGCCCCTGATCAGCCCCAAAGTGCGTCGGCCCATTGGGAAAATGCCCGGTATGCCAGATTACCAGTCCAGACCTGGTCGTTGGCTCAAGGTTGCTAAAGCTAGCATCAACACATCACGTACATTTGTAACGTCACTTATAACAGCTGAAAAGCAACTAATGATTCCATGTTGTAAAAAGTGTTTCCATTTCTTCTATTTGTAATCTCAAGAGACTAAACTGGTATAACAAAACTTAGGATGATACTACACTTTAAAAACTCATACACTATACTAGATGGCTGAGTGCATAGTCTGTAGTGTAAGTGCACAGTGTATAGTGTGCCATTAGGGACACAGCTCAAGACTCTACTAACCTGAAAAGCTCCACCAGGTCCACTAACTATTTATTGCAGCTCAACTCATGATGTGTTGTGGTGATTATTGTTCTAATACTGTGGTGGAGCTGCCCAGTTACATCATCTGCACAATGAGCCGGTTACCATAGTTACTATTACCAACCTTGATTGGTGCCCAATCTGCGAGAACTTTGAGATAAAATGGGACGACCAATAAAACGACAGACAGATGACAGATTCTAAATCATCAAGAACATGATCTGAATGTGTTTGTTTATGTATCACGTGGATGTGCCTACACATGGGCACCTATACAGTTGTGTGTGATTTGAATTGAGAAAGCAAAGGTGCTCCCTAAAGTCCAGAATGGCTGGCAAGAAAACAGATATCATTATGGAGCTGTTTGATATGCATACTCACATGCTCACACACACTCGCGTGCACACACAGAAGCACCTGACACTCCATCATGATGTCGTCCCTGTACCTCCCAGGGGGCTGCAGGCACTCGCTGGCGTCAGAAACACATTACAGCCGAGAGATTGAGGAGCCAGAGGCCATTATCTCTCCTCTACAGCACACAGTACTACACTCCTCCTGCAGAGAGAGAGAGAGAGAGAGAGAGAGAGAGAGAGAGAGAGAGGAAAAGAGAAAGTGTGCGCAGGCCCATGAATGTGCACAAATTTTCACGTGAATCATGTGTGTGTGTGTGTGTGTGTGTGTGTGTGTGTGTGTGTGTGTGTGTGTGTGTGTGTGTGTGTGCGTGCGTGCGTGCGTGTGGAAAAGAGAAAGAGAGAGGTATAAAAGGCAACATGCATGCAAAAATGAAATAATTTTTAAAGACATCAATTGCTCACCCTAATCGTGATGTTCCAAACTGGTATGACTTCCTTTCTTCCGTGGAACACAAAAGGAGATGCTAGGCAGAATGTTAGCTTCAGTCACCATTCACTTTCATTGCATCTTTTCTCCATGCAATGAAAGTGAATGGTGACAGAAATGTGACATTTATTATTTTATTTTTCAAATGTAGTACAAATACTCCATGTAGTCTCTCAATTAATATAAGGTAATAAAAGCTGCATGCATAACCATTATAAAAGAAAGTACCAAGATGCTGTTTAAAATGGTTTCAGAAGGTGTACAGCATGTCGTCAGTTACCCAAATAAAACTTTTTATATATAAAAAGTGATATATTATCCTGAAGATATGTATTTGCAGATGTTTTAGTAATCTTCACCATTGTCAACTTGCTCTATTTATCTGAAATGATGGAGGAAAACACTCTCTATCCTGCATTGTTCACCTAATGGTAAAAATATAAAATTGGAGAATTGATGTTTTTAAATAATGGTAAGATTGGTGGCCTGTAATCTATCTCTGTTTTTTAAGGAATTGATCTTTTGCCGAAGGTATTGATGGCCTTATTTTGACGAATTGATGTTTTTGTCATGATGGTTTTTTTAATCACATTACGTTTTCCACCATTGATGTTTCTAGTGATGCTTCATTGACTCTTTGCAATTATAGTTTGTAATTTTGCATGTTATTTCAATCAGATAAATATTTAAAAGCTATTGATGTTCAGTTTCATTAAGCCGTGGTTTAAGGGTTTTAAGTGTTTTGTGACTGTGGTGGGTACAAATGGCTCTTTTTGAGACAGAAGACAACAGATTAATGTTAAAGGATTTTTTTCAGGTTCTGTTATATTTTAATATAATTTAAGTTTTCAAAGAGGAACAGTAGCTTTGCTGGTTAATCATAAAAAAAATATCGATATATTTATCTTCTGAATAATGTGAAACATATCCTGTCAGAAACAATGAAATAATAATAATAATGATAATAATGACGATGATGATGATAATAATAAATAATCTATAATATACTAAATATAATTTGATATTCAGTATAATCAATGTAATATAGAATTTACAGTATATACTAAATATATTATAAATATATAAATACATAATTAATTAAATATATTAAAATATTTTTAAAACTGAAATATCACATGTAATTTAAATTCATCATTTTATTTGAAAAACAGATTAATCTAACAATTTAAACTTAATCATTATTTTTCAGTTATAATTTACTATAATTTAAGTTTTCAAAGAGGAACAGTAGATTTGCAGGTGAATCATACAAATATTGATATAATTATCTTCTGAATAAATTGAATCATGACCTGTCAGAAAATAATGCAATAATAATTATACAAATTATTAATATTATAATAATAATAAATCTATAGTATAATATACTCTATACTTAATTATATATATATATATATATATATATATATATATATATATATATATATATATATATATATATATATATGCATTATAGAATATTAAAACAGAATTATTCAGCAAATGTAAAAAATAATTCTGAATAAATTAAATCATAACCTGTCATAAAAAAATTTAATAATACAATTGATAATAATTATCATAATAATAATAATAATATACTCTATCATATATTAAATAATATACAGTATTTTAATATAAAAAGAAAAAATAATTAGAATTATTCAGCCATTAAAAATGATTAATTTTCAGAAATTACACAGCTATTCACTCTCTTTCACATACATGCTACCAAGTGAGTTTGTTTAGAGTTTTTTTGCTTTTGTTGTTGTGTTTTTTAATGATCTTACTTTTAGTGTGTTAGTCTGTTTCATCAGCCAAACCAGGCAGGGGTGCGAAAACAGATGTGCTTTTGAGCCTGATGGCATCCGCAGCATTAGTTTCATTTGATCTAAATACAAACTGTGCAAAACTATCTGGAAAAGAAAAACAAAAGTCAGAAAGATAGAGAGAGTGAAAGACAGAGAGTTCAATTGTAGTTGTGGACAGATAAAAAGCCTCTTTATGGGTTATTACAAGCCCCTCTTTCGTCTTCTCAATGACACAAAATGAAAAATGGATGAGGCACAACTGCCTTGTCTCCAGCAGTGTGGAATCACCAGGAAAAGCTTGCAACTGTCCGCAGGAGGACACCACATTAATTCAATAGCAATTGACTGTCTGTGATTGGCTAATCAGTATTTGTTTGGAGAAGCAGAATGAGGCGATGTAGTGGACGATCATGTTCGTCAAAAGGGTCAGTTACTTTCAAACAGCCCTGAAAAGTTTATGGCACAGATTTGCTCTGTGTTCCAACGGCTCTTGTTTAAACAGTCGTGAGGTTGATTAAAATCAATAAGATGCCAGACCGACCGTTTTCTTGTCAATCAGAAAAAAGAAACATTAGATTCTTGCAAACATCTGTCGCATACCATTTAAACACAACAACAATGAGGAAAATTAGACCCATTATATGATACAAAATTGAAATGAATCATTCCATCTGAGCTACGACATTTTGTCACGCTTTGAAAGGAGCAAATAAGATGTAATTCTGACACTCAGAGGCCTTTTACTGACATTTTATCTCAACGCTCATACTTTGTTTAAAATCCGGTTTGTCATTACTGACTTTTCGAACCTCTGTGTAATAATATCTCAAACACAACACCACGACTGTCACAACAACTCATAACATTTAACAGATTTCATCATGTCTGACTTCAGCCTGCCCCTCAAACAAGCTCTGAGAGTTTTGATTGGTCACTTGGTAAAAGTCATTAATCAAAACTGGACATTAACCGACGGCCGAGCTTGTGACAACTGACATGTTCTTACTGTAACAGAACCACCGGGGTGACAGAGATTGTTGATGAAAGTGTTAATGACAAACGTTTAATCAACCAAAATGTAACATCAACAGCCACGGGGGTCGTAGTTAATGAGAAGTAATGGGAGAAGCCTTCGGGGGCCTTTTTTTTTTTGTAGCGTAGGAATGCTACACCAGACTTCCTTCACACCATTTAGTGTGAATGGTGCGACGTGGAATGCTTTAAATAATCAAAACCTGAGATTTATGAATTGGCAAAAGATTTCTGAAATGGGCCTTCAGTTACTTTTCAAACATCCCTACTTCATTTCGTTCCCATGATTGTGGTGCATGTAATATCTAATCACTGCTTCAGTGCATATGATTCAGCATTCACAGCATTGCAGTGTTTCTGCAGAACGGAGGGGAAACATTTCATTGCATCTTCCAGCTGGTTAGTTGCATCAGAACTCCCAAAATAAGCCGGGGCCTGAATTTAGACATTTTAGCAATGGTGCAACCTTGCATTTTCTGACTGTATGTGAGTCAGTATACATTCCTTTCAATCTTTTCATCTTTCTCCCTCTCTTGTGAGAAAAACCTTTTTATAGAGCACCTTTCATAAGTAAATAATATACATATATATATATATATATATATATATATATATATATATATATATATAGTGCTTTTCACAAACCCAAATTTACTTCACTATGTAAGAGGTATAATAACAGAAGTATAAAAAGTAAAAAATATAGAGAATCAATGGCAGAACAGAGAGAGAGCGAGAGAGAGAGAGAGCGAGAGAGAGAGAGAGAGCAAGCGAGCAGAGAGAGAGAGAGAGAGAGAGAGAGAGAGAGAGAGAGAGAGAGAGAGACATAATCATTTCAAATACACTGAATAAACAAACTTTTAAAACAGTGTTTCACAAAAGACAGATATGGCTTTTTCAACTTCGACCAATCTTTATGTCCCAGGGGTTGATTTAATAAAAATTCATTTAAAATGTATTTTTGTTATATGAAGGTCTCAGTAACGCTAAATTGGAAACTTTTTCTTTTATCATTTCTATGTGGTACCTTTAAATGGCCTTTTATGTACAAATGTTACTGTTTTAGCCTCGTCCCAGACCCAGAGTTTCAATATTAATGATAAAATGAAAAAATAAAACATGACAAAATTACTCATTATAACATGTTTAAAACTATTATAATCTAAATAAAGAGTGAAATAAACATAAACCATTGCAATATTTGTGTGAAAATGTTTTCTATCAGTTTTTTAAAAAGTACGACTGTCCCACCGTTGTGGCGTCATTTCCACCATACTAAACATTTTATATAACATATATATATATATATATATATATATATATATATATATATATATATATATATATATTTTATTTTATTTATTTTTAGTTAGCATACTAGTTAACCAAGTCTATAAAAGTGTATGTGAAAGGCATGCATAAATCATGCAAGACATTTGAATAAATCAAAGAAAATCAAAGTAAACATAACTTGTGAGCAATATTTGTTTTGAGCATCATTTCCATCCAAATTCCAAGCTGTAATTTCCCCAAAAGAGTGTGAAAATACAATTTAACTGTGTGTGTTTGGATACAAGAAAGGTTAACTTTGGAATTAGTCTAAGCAAGACTAAAGGAGGGGGCATCTTATTTCAAAAACGTTATAAACGTCATTTCCGTAATTTCCATTAAACACAATACAGAATTTGAGATGTGGTGAAAATGATACTATGGAGGGAAATTTTCATGATTTTCAGAAGAAATAAAAATGTAAAAAAATCACATGAAACTCCTGTGATGCATGTACACACAGTTTTGGACATTACTGGAAGACCAATACAAAATAAAATAGAATATGAAAAATGTTTCTTTACTTTCTAGAAGTCCACAGTGATTAAAGTGCCTTAAGTTGAAGAAACATCCATATACATTATATATTCACATAAACACAGTCACATATATACTGTGTAAACATGTACAGCTCAGCAGCAGATGCAAAAACATGCAATTTAGCTCTTTGTTAAGAGAATAAGAGAAGGATTAAGAGCAAACCACCTCATTTTAGGCCTTTGAACTGCCAGGACACTCAATTACAAGAGGAGAAACAAAAGCGAGAGAGAGAGTGAAAGCAAGTAAAAAGATGAAAACAGGTTTGAAAACTGTGCTGAAAGAAGCTGCAACACAAAATCAAAAAGGATGAAAATGGAGAAATAAAGAGAGAAAGAGTGTGAAAAGGAAAGAAAGGCTGGAATGGTCGGGGCGCAGCTGGGTTACCCTGTGCACACGGAGAGTTCTGGCAAGCGAGAGCGTTTCGGGGGTGTACGGGCAGTATCTGCCCTCGGGGGGGACGTGGTGGGGCAGGAGGGGAGGTGGGGGTCTCGACCCTCATCAATCTCACTCAGAACCCGCTTCAAGACACCAGAGGGGCCAAACCCCGCAGGCCAGAAACCCCCATCCTGTTCAGCATACGCACAGGGGCGAGGAAAAGACCCCACTATTGTACACAGCAGGAGGATGGCACACACACACTCATATGCACACACAGAAATTTCAGCTGCCAGTTAAGTTCTCTTTTAAAGGAAATAGTTGATCGAAGTGTTCATGTATAAGTGTGAGAGCAAGAAATGGCTTCAGACAGGTATAAGAGATGCCGTCGAGGAACGTCAAAACAAGATCATGTCCTGTTCGTACAGTTGATAAAACCCACGTTTCGACACACACTGTCAGGGAACATGCATAATCCGTCTTCTGTATGACACGACACATGCCAGAACTGTTTACAGCATTTAAATAAGATGATCAAAACATCATAATGATGGGACATCAAAAAGTGAAGCTGTCAGAGCAACTTTAGGAATGGAGAGTAATAGCTCAATTCTTTCTCCAACGAGATTAAACTGAGAGCAAATGGAACATTTTGGAAAGTCTGATGCTTCGTTTTTTCTCATGAGAAAAAGGTCCCACTAGTATCACTTTTTAGCCCTTGAATATCAAGAAATCTGCCAAGTCAGATATTAAAAATTGAACCTTAAATATTTATCATTGAATTCTTCCAAAACCAAAAATTATACTATCAACATGAACTTTATAGCTAGTTTTACATTTGTGTCTATTTTCAAATCTTACCAAAAAAGTGAGGCACTTACAATGGAAGTGAATGGGGCCAATCTGTAAACGTTAAAATATTAACTGTTTCAAAAGTATAACCACAAGACATAAACAATATGCATGTTAACATGATTTTAGTGAGATAAAACTGCTTAACCTTTTCTGTGTAAAATTAGATCCAATTTTACAACTTCATGTTATGACGAGGTAACTAAGTAAACCCTGTAATCCTGAAAAACTTCTATTTATACACCGTTACAGCTCAAAAAACACATAATTATTAACAGAAGAAATAATTTAAGTGCTTTAAGAAAATTATACGCCTCATCTCTGCCTTTAAACCCTCCAAAAATGGGCATATTGGGTTTTTTAAAGGAAAGGAGGAAGGAGTCAAAATTAATTTTTTGGCAGAAATCAACATTATGCCACAAATGCTGTCGATTAAGCTTAACTTGTATTTAAACCAAGAAAATTTCTTTAAACGAAACACAATTAAGATCTTCATTATGTCTCCTGAGCAATTAAAGAGAAACCTCTGAGCATTGAACAAATGTCATAAAAAATTAGGATATTAAATTATGAACGAATGTGTGTGTGTGTGTGTGTGTGTGTGTGTGTGTGTGTGTGTGTGTGTGTGTGTGTGCGTGGGCAGGTTTAAGTGGTTGACGAGGACTTTTTTTTTTTAGGTTACAAACTGGTAATTACAAGGGTATTATGCTATAAATGAGGTATATGAGGACATTTCTAGTGTCCCCAGAATTCAAATAATTTAAAAGACATATTAAACAAAGTTTTATTGAAAATGTAAAAATACTGAAAGGTTTTGTGAAGGTCAGGTTTAGGGTATATAATTTATAGTTCATACAGTATAAAAATCATTATGTCTATGAAGAGTCCTCATAATGATAGCTGCACCAACATATGTGTGTGTATGTGTGTGTGTGTGTGTGTGTGTGTGTGTGTGTGTGTGTGTGTGTGTGTGTGTGTGTGTGTGTGTGTGTGTTTGTGTGTTAGGGAAAGACGGAGAGTGCTTTGCCTAAATGTGTACTTGGATGATAAGGAGGGTAATTAATTTTGTTTATTGAATTGCTACAATACTGCTATCATTGCAGGGAGTGAAGAGCACAACTTCTACTGTTTTAAAGTGGCAAAACACACACTCTAACGCAAACTCTTACACACACTCTTACATCTCCGTAAAGGTTGAGGACACATTCATTCACAACACAGATTAGAAGACAAGCTTTATAAACACGGATCCTTCCATCTGCTAAATATTTGCGATCAAATTTATGACCAAAACAGCAACAAATGTTTCCAATTTACATAAACTGCACCACCCCAACATACAGTATACTCATGATTCCTGGAAGACTGAGTCTGACGCGCCACACAAGGAGAAAATCACATGCATTGATCAAATGCACACTAGTGCACCACTGATATAAACTAGTGTGTTCATACAAACCATTATCTCAATATTAAACATTCTACAGCTATTGAAGACTATAAACATCACATAGAACGAGAGAAAAAGAATGAGAGGGACGGAGAGATGAAGAGAAGAAACTCGCAGAGGACAAGGCCAAAATGTAAAAATCAATTTGTCAACTAAAACAGATGACCCTAAACTCAGTGTGGGACTGGTAATAGTGGGGGGGCTCCCTCTTTAAATTCAATTTTTGTTGCTCTACCAACTCAATTTGTGCTTTCATTTGGGGGCAGAAAAGAGGATTGGCGCCACAGGATCAAGCGTCCCCCCAGGCCCCTGCGGCTCCTCTACATATGTTCCTCTTCACAAACCTAATAATACCCACTTCAACCAGAGCAAGGTATATCTGTGTCTGTTTTACACACACATACACAAATACACTGTTCCTCTTTCATTCTGTTTCCCCTTTTCAAATCATCTCTTTTTCTTATACACGCAATGTTCTTTCACACACAGGATGCTGAATGTTTTTCAGCAAGTGCATTTACATGCACACAATACGCTGATAACTAACAAAAGTCAGTGTATTCAAAATATTCGACAACGTAATAAAACCATGTTTACATAAGACTTAATTTGAGACATGAAATCATCAAGTTATTCTTTGCATTTTAAATTCAAAACATAAATAGCCATGCATGCAACACATTGGATTAGCCAGTGAGAAAATTGCAATGTGAAATCAGGGTGATGGATGAAAATAGATGGGTCAAAACCTGTGGCTTTTGCTATACCTAACCCTGATAATGGAATACTGTTTAATGTGTTTATGTCTGTCGGCTTATTTAAGCATAATCAGTATAAGATTTTGCATGTAAATACACTCGCTGAAGCTTACCTTAAAAAATATTCTTTTAAATATTATGCATTAAGCATAAATAAACATTTCAAATAATGTGCTATATTGCTGTGCACTTTTAATTCTGCAATAGTGTCCAGTTATCATTTCAGATATAAATATGATTATTTTCCTTTTTCTGTCTAATTTTGTGGGAAAAGAAAATAAATGTCTTAACTTTTGGCAGTCTGATTAAATGAGTCAAGACAAAACAAAAAGAAACAAGCAAACAAAAAACATATATTATATTACACAAAAAACAAACTACAAATTAAACCAAAACAAAAACGTGTATATTGCACGCAAGCAAAAACAAACATTTAAAACAAAACATAAAAACAAGCAAATAAAAACTTGTATTGCACATAAACAAAAGCAAAATATTTAAACAAAACAAACAAAACCACTTATATTGCACACAAACCAAACAAAATAAAAAAAACCTGTATTGCACACAAACAAAACAAAACAAAAAATCTGTATTGCACACAAACAAAAGCAAAACATTTAAACAAAACTAACAAAACAACTTATATTGCACACAAACCAAACAAAACAAAAAACCTGTATTGCACATAAACAAAAGCAAAACATTTAAACAAAACAACTTATATTGCACACAAACCAAACAAAACAAAAAACTTGTATTGCAGATAAAAAAAACAAAAAAATTAAACAAAACAAACAATACAATTTATATTGCACACAAACAAAACAATAAACTTGTAGTGCAGATAAAAAAACAAAAAAATTAAACAAAACAAACAATACAATTTATATTGCACACAAACAAAACAAAAACTTGTATTGCACATAAACAAAAGCAAAACATTTAAACAAAACAACTTATATTGCACACAAACCAAACAAAACAAAAAACTTGTATTGCAGATAAAAAAAGCAAAAAAAAATAAACAAAACAAACAATACAATTTATATTGCACACAAACCAAACAAAACAAAAAACTTGTATTGCAGATAAAAAAAGCAAAAAAAATTAAACAAAACAAACAATACAATTTATATTGCACACAAACCAAACAAAACAAAAAACTTGTATTGCAGATAAAAAAAGCAAAAAAAATTAAACAAAACAAACAATACAATTTATATTGCACACAAACCAAACAAAACAAAAAACTTGTATTGCAGATAAAAAAAGCAAAAAAAATTAAACAAAACAAACAATACAATTTATATTGCACACAAACCAAACCAAAACTGTACCCAGCTCATTATGATATGTTGTATAGGTGTATTGTCCTTTTACCATGCATACTGAACAGTTGTATGCTACTGTGCACAGTATATATATATATATATATATATATATATATATATATATATATATTCTATGCTAAGGAAATAATTAAAAAGCTGCAGAAATAGTTGTATGGTAAATTTTTTTCTCTATATATATGCAATACAGAAGGCTAGACATATTGTGAAGAATTTGTGTATTTTCAAAAATCATCTTGACCAGGCATGAATAACACCTTTCAATATTACTTAAAAAACAATATATGACTCTCATTATGTTAGAATCTCTCAAAGGTAGTATTTGCCGACAGATTCATGCTTCACTAGGTCTTTTAGCCTTGGGAAATCATGATAGACGGCTTCTGGATTTGTAGCTGTCCCGAATGAAAAGCTGCTTCCTATTTCTGTCCACTTCGGTGTGCCTCAAAATGTCACTTCACACAGTGTAAAGTTGCACCAACGAGCAGGTTCGAACTGTGATTTTTAGGTTATTTTACATTGAGTTTATTTTCTTTTTGCTTTCAGATGACAAAAACACAGAAGTGCACGTGTCGTAGGCTGACCCTACACTAATGTGTGTGAACACACCACTAGTCTCTGATTTGCTGACAGTGTGTCTGAACTACATGAGCGGGCTGATTCGATACACAGCTTTAATGCTAAACAGATTCTTACAGCCACAAAGTTGCTTACGAAAATGCGGTTTGAGGTGTCAAAGGAAAGGCAGAGGGGGAGAGAATGAGTGAACGGGTTTGGATGGAGTGGTAACACATACAGACTGTTATATCCACATATATTATCGAGTGAGATCAGACAGGCCTCATCTGAATCTATACCTCTTTTATTCATTCTGTCTGTCTCTATTTTCTCTAGGTTCCATTCTCTCTCTTTCTCTCTCAGCTGCTTGTATGCTTGCTCTACTTTCCTCTTTCCTCTGATTGGCTGGAGGGGTGCTTTTATGCACTCTGATTGGACGAGATATCTCTCTCTCTCTCTCTCTCTCTCTCTCTCTCTCTCTCTTTTTTCCCATAATGCCCATGTTTGGTGAGCAGGAGCTGAGGGTCTGTCCAATCATTGTCTGAGCCATCAATCAAAGCTGACGGGCCCAAGCGACATGAAAAGAAACCTCAGTGGCAGCCATTAACCGAACACCCCCCACCACCCCGTTCTCTCCCTCCCTTACTCTCTCTCAACCCCCCGTGCTTTGTTTTCCTTTCAACAGACAAAAACGGACTGACAAGATGGAGGGCTGGACATTAATCAAACCACCCCGTGGAACCACCTCTTCCTCCTGATAATAAATAAATTCCACTCTTCTCATTGGACAGATGCTCACATTTCACCCGACTTTTCCTCCTCCTCCTCACTCGTTCGCTCTCTATTTCTCAGTTTTAAGGGTCCTCATCTGCTCACAGTCAGAGTAATTCCCCACAGATCAGAGCAGGGCAGGTGTTAGGTTCACCCCTGTCCCTCTCCGGGGCCGTGTTGCCCTGACAACTGACCATACTCAGCCTCTCTTGCTTGCACAGTTGCTGTATGCGTGTTCTGTGGGTTTGGACCAGTACTCACCCCCCCTGTGTTTTAATTGAACATACATTTCACAGTGGGAGAACATACAGGGAGAGGAACAACAGCAAAAACATCTTATTACACGCATGACTATTAATATCAAGCATGGTCTGATTGTTGCTTCTTTATGGAAGGATTTCAGGATTTTCACTGGTGGAGAACTGTGCTTGGCCCAAGAGAGTACACATAAAAATAGTCTTTGTGACAGCTGGTGCTTCCCTATCCTGCCACAACAGAGACAAAAACAGAAGATTCCCAGGACGAGACAGTACTGTGCTTACTTAAGAACCGCTACGAATTAAAAACATTTAATTAATTATAAAAAAAGCACATACTATGCATATAAACAAAAGAAAATGTGGTTGTAACTTAAGACTTGCTCCATATTTACAACACAAAACATAACCTCAAAAAACAGCTGTTTAGTCAATACCCTTCATTTTAGTGCTTGTGTGGAAATGTGGAATGTACTGATGAATTGGTCCAGAATGACAACAAAACACAAAACAACTTTTTCGTTGTTTATAACACACAAACTTTGTAATTAACCCTTAATTGATCCATATCAACAAAACAAAATCCAAACAGCTTCTGTTCTGTCATATATTACATATGTAACCCTTCATTTTAAAGCCTATGTGGAAATGTGAATATTACTGACAAGTTGCTCCATCAAAACAAAACAGCTGTTTTGTCGTATATTACTCACAAACGCTGGATGTAACTATTCATTTGTGATTTTATGTGGAAATGTGGATTTTGCTGAAGAAATGGTCAATTTTAACAAAACAAAACAGCTGTTTTGTTGTATATTACTCACACAAACTGTGGATGTAACTCTTCATTTTAGAGCCTCTGTGGAAATGTGGAAACTGCTGATGAAATTATCTATTTTAACGAAAACAAAACAAAACAACAGCTGTTTTGTCGTATATTTCATACAAACTGTCTGTTATTTAATGTGGATGTTATTCTTAATTTTAGTGTCAAATCCCAAAAGTACAAGATGTGTTTAGATTGGGATTATGAGTACGGCATGATGATAATTTTTCTGATAATTTTTTGATGCTGAATAAACGTGCAAAGTCTCAGCACAGAAGTACATCTGATAGACCACGATTCTGTAGGGGAGGACCATTTACTTCAAAAAAAAAATTCTTCAGCTTGACAGGTAGAAGATGACAAATGAAAAGTTAAGATGGCACGTGCAGGCGTGTTAGTGAGCCGCAACGGGTACCGTGGCACCCTGCTTTGCAGGGCATTGTGGGATATGTCCTCCACCAGAGTGGCTGCCCAGATGACATATTACAGCTCTGTGGGAAACTCATGGGCCTACAAGAGAAGGCGTTTCTCAGGCATTCTGCAAACGTTTAATTTCGGTTGTCTTCCCTGCTGCTTTTACCCAGGTTCAGCTAGAGTCCTGCAGAGGGAAGAGACGTGTTTGTGTTGGCCCTATCAGAGAGGGATGGGAGCCCTGAGGACCGTGTAGTGCTCCAACCTTCATCTTTGAAGTTTTCAAGAGCTATGCTGTGAAAACACTGGCGAGTACAGCTAAAGGACTTCTGAAATTTGTAAATCAACTCGAGCCTTCAGAAATCAAATAACTGTGTTGTGCTGTGCTGTTTTATATATTCCCTTCCTTGCAATGTTTACATCCACACATTAGATAAAAGAAACAGGGAGGCCTCAATACTTGCTGCAATTTCAAAGTGATTCACACACAAAAAGCTGCCGATAATGCGACAACACAATGAGGATGTCTGAACCTGCAGAAACAAAAGAAGCCCATTGATTTGCTGTTAACAGAGTCGATGAGTGGAAATAGAAGCAGGGTCTGGAAGATGGCTGGATTGGTGAAGATATCGTCCCCAGTGCGACACTGCTGTTTTCCTGAACACCAATCTGTTGTATCATTGACACATAAATGGATTAGGGTCATGTATCACTGATAATGGTCTGGTCCTATGCTGGTGTGTCTGCGGTTCAGGTTGTGTGTGCGTGATAAGGCCTGTTGATTATGTACCATATGCAGTTCCCACGCCATCCTTTGTGCCATGTGTTCTGTGATGTTTTTTTCCAGAGAGGGATGGGCGGAGTGATACTGCTGGTGACTGTGGGGCTAATTTACTCGCACAGCCGTCGGCCTTCAAGAACCCTATATGTGCTTTTGTCTGGAAAGGTAAAAACATGTACAATTACATAGTCAATATGTACATTCATGCTGCTGATAAAACATTTTGAGTGATGCTTTCAAAATAAAATCCTGGGACCCAATTAGAAAAAAATCCTAATTTAAATGAATGTTCTGTTATTAATTTAGCAACCATGGTGGTTTCAGTTAGGATCCATTGATCTTGTACGATTTTAAAACTTAAGACAGGAAGTATCGGTAATACAGCCCCTGAAGCATATTAACGCCACATACATAAGCTAATGGAACATATTTTTAGACAGACAAGTTGCTTTTAATGGGTGTAATCACAGTGGTTTTGAAATGAGACCTGTAATGCTGTGTTTCTGAATGAAAAGGCCACGGTAAGGAGTCCCAATAAAGGAGGCACGTTTGTATATCCAAGACATATACACATTACATATGCACAGACATTTTTTTCACATTACGCTTTCAACATGTGATCAATTAAATACAAGTCTGACTACATCAATCACAATGTAACCTCCCACCCCCTGTGTTCACAGCTTTAGTCTACTTCATTTGAAGTTTTGGTTGCACAACAAACAATGTATGATTATTCACAATCGTTGGAAATCAATGGGAGTACACTGAAGCACTCATACACTTGTTCTCAAGTTATCAGTAAGTATGACAAAACTGCTCATTTTGCAGTATCAAAACAATAGAAAGTCACAGTTCTGTGTAATCAACATGATGAAAACTTATTGTTGGTCATATATTCTATAATCTATAGCTTAGACAATAACCTTTCAAATACATTGAGGACAAAATACTACCATCGTCTTCAATAGCTGTTAAGCTTGTTCCTTTGTAACAAACACAATTCATCGGGGACGGCCTGCCATTGGTTGGATAAAGTGTGAACACTCAATGCTCAAACATTGCTCCCGCCTCTTCGAAAGAGCCTACCAATCGATCATCAGCTGGGTGTGGCCTTTTTCGAAGTCTCTTGGCCTCATTCTGAAGCTTCTGTCGAATGTAGCCCTTTATTTCCGAATCTGTCTTTCCGGGGAAGAACCGTTGCACTGTCCCTGTGGGGAAAGATTGACTGGTAACCAAAAATTCTAACTTCTGACCACAATTAATCAAGAACCTTACAATGGCTTGATTGCAGTTAATGAAATGGAACAGAATGCATTTTTTTAATTAAGATTAGACTATCGAGAAAACACCCACGATGGTGTACTTCTTACAAATGGCACACAATTTCCTCACTGTCTGATCCATCATTACGTACTCAGAATGGCCTGGATCTCAAGAGCAGGAAGAGCTGGTTTAGGCATCCCTCGCTTGCCGTTAATTATGCCTGAGATAGAGTGAGAAGCCAGGCAGTCTCTGTCGTACAGACTGCGCAGCAGGTCGTTGGTAAGTTTTTGAGCGGTGGTCCCTGTGTTGCAGCGCTCCAGAAGATCAGCAGTGATAACCTGGAGAAACAAAAACCGTGTACAGCAGGTGGAAGTGATGAATTGCAAAGTTCATTTAAAAAAATGCAGTCAACTTACCAACCTTGTCTCACGAGAAGTCGTGATAATAGTGAGATGACTTAAAGGAATAGTTCACCCAAAAATGAAAATTGGCTGATAATTTACTCCTCAGGTCATCCAAGATTTTTAGGATTTAATTTCAGGCCTCCTCATTTAAACAACGCAAGTGAATGTACTCCATTTTTTGACGGTCCAAAATGTATATTTACGGTGCATCAAAATAATCCACACGACTCCAGTCAACAAATAAAGTTCTTCTGAACCCAAACGATTGATAATTTTTAGAAACAAAACAATACTTATATACAACTACAAATGTTCGCTTCCATACATCTCTGTGATGCACGCTCAAGTGAGGGATGATGTAAGCTCGTTGGTAAGGTCACACGTCACGTGGAGGAGGAGGCAGGATGTTTTTGGGAGGAAGGCACTGTTTACATTGAGCGCTGTACAAAAGTTTAATTGTCTTGTGGCATGTGTATCCTGGATGCTTCAACCTTCAGAAACAACAAAGAAAATGCATCGATTGCATATACATGATCATGAGTGATTGAAGCGAGGCTTATCACGCTGAACCTGGATATCAGTACACCCCTAAATTCTCTCAAATATTGGAGGGTGTGCAGTGAACATTTTACCCCTAATTATTTCAGACCATTGAAAGAAACAAAGGGTCGATATCTGAATTAATCGTCTGTGCCCATGCTGTTTTTCCAGCGAACTCAGGTATGTGAGAAAACTTTGTCATATAGCCTATATAGTAGCTATATTAACAAACAAAACATGATACTTTACTGATAGGGAGCATTGGGTCCTTCTGGCCTTCTACGGCACTTCCAGTTTAATTGTGGCAAACTGAAAAACACCTCTAAAATGCTGGGGCTCAGTAATGTTGGAAAACCATTATGTTCGGTAATGCAGCTAGGACTAGTAGTGTTCTCACTGGCTGTGAGAACTTGTGTGAATTGTTTCCAACGGTGAGATTGCTATGGTGCAATCGTGGCAGCACAGGCTCTCTGCCTGTGTTGGCATTGGTTGGCATTTACTACATGTGCATCACCATGTCTCCTTAGATCTTTTTTTCCATTTTGGACCGTCCAAAAAAATTTGTACATTCACTTTCATTGTTTTAAGGAAGAGGCCTGAAAGGAAATTCTAAAAATCTTAAATTCTGTTTTGATGAAGAAAGAAACTCAGAAACGTCTTGGATGGCCTGAGGGTGAGTAAATTATCAGCAAATTTTCCTTTATGTGTGAACTATTCCTTTAAGAATCTTAAGAAATCGAATGAGTTGGCTTGTACAAACAAAAGTAAGACTTTTACTCCAATAGAGAAAAACAAACATACCAACAAACAATGATATTATGATTTTTCCTAAGTTTAACCCCTAACCTAAACCTAATCATAAATTCTAACCCTTGTGTGAAATTGTATGAGTTATTGTTTTTGTAGTGCCTCTAAAGGTTCATTTCACCAGGAAACGATACACGCAACGAGTTATGTAAAAATTATTCGCCAAAAAATGTACGTATAGTAGAGCGATTCTATAAGTTCTATATCTTTTAACTATATCTTTAAGGACTATGCTTATATGGTCATCTAAAATATAACTCTTACTTTCTGCTCAAGAAGTGTTCCATTCCTTTGTGGCACTGTTTGTGTGACCTCAAACTGACCACATCTCTGCTGATTTGAACTTGCACATTCAGTCGTTCTTCCACTGGGCACCGTTGGATGAGAAATATCACTGGGTGGCCCGCTTCCCTCGAGCACCTTTGGAGAACTTAGAGTTGCGGTTTCGTTGCTACAGCTCAGCCATCTCTCACTCCTCTCAATTAACTCTTCCAGAGTCTGTGCCAACTTCCCACATGCTGTAAAAGAGCATCCCACCTTGAATTGGATTTTCTTTCTTGATTCTCATGTTACAGAGTCAAGATGTAATTTGGGCCATGAAATCAATGTCTCAAAACAAGTTAACCCGTTAACCTCGCAGCAGTATTAAATGTTTCTTTGACACGCATGGCTATGTTTGTTTACTGAATTTTCCTCAGATGTCCAGTCTGTACCTGTAAGGCTCCTGAGTTGCTCCCTGAGGCCGTCCAGCTCCCTCTGCTTACTCAGCACCATGGCAATAAGCTCTGCCCTTGAATGGGATTGGAGACTTCCGAACTCCTGGAAGAACACCATCCGCATCACAAAATAACACAGTTCATGGACACACTGATTCCATTGAGCAAGGGTGTAGATTTGGCTTGAATATGGGGGGTTGGGTCAGTGTGATGCATATACATGTTTCCATTGATCACTGTATAAATATTGGGAGATTGAACTAGCTTATTTTGAGTATTGGGGTTTTGGGAATCCCCCATCCCCTCTGGAATCTACACCCCTGCCTTTGAGTATATCCACATCAGAAAAACACCTGTGATTATTTTAGGTCCACAAAGCACATTTGGGATTAAAAGAATGTAAGTGCATTTGTAACCAAACACACTAAAGGCATTTCACTGTAAGAAGCGAAGTTTGATTCATGCAATGGATTTGATTGCCTTATTATTACGTAACAACTAAAGTAGCAGTAGTACTATGTTACCTCCACAGTAAAATCTGCATCCCTTGTAGCATCTCCTATTGACTTGTCAACCTCAAACGCCTGTGTGCAAATAAAACAAATGTCAATTTAAAAGTCTGCTGCTGGTAGACGTTGCTGTTCTAACTATTGTAAAGTCACTTTTCTAACTTTAGGGAAAAGAAAACAGAGCTTCTGATTTCTGAATTTCTAAAGAAAATTACAATGGCTTATGATCCTACTAACCCTTATAAAAACCCATACAGATACTGCAAGTCTAATATGTAAACATTCTGGAATTATTTTAAAGTTTTTAAATAATTACATTCATTTTTCATATAATTTGGAATGTTATCATGAAAATGTGGTATGCACCGCATGCATTGCCATAGCTGCAGTTGCCAGGTTATTCTAGTGTATTCTGCAATGCTTAACAGCTGGAAAACAACATTGATTTTTTAATATTGCTTCAAAAATAAGAAGTAGCCTAACAAACCCTTGTTTTGAACTTCACAAATTCAACATTACACGCTGAGATCTCTGCTCCATTTATCCCTCTCCGTTTTCTGTTCTTCGTTGCTTCTTGCTGAAAGACAATCGCATTAATTAAATCAAAGGTCTAGAAAAAAACAAAACATGGAACACACACTCGATAAAAGGCTGATGTGCACATACACTGAGGATGTGATTCTCCCTCGCGCCGGTTTCTTCATGATGCTCCTCGAATCCCTCGTATCCATTAAACAGGATGCGCTTTGCTATTGTTTTTCTCCTCATCTTTCGCCCATTAGCCGTTTTCCCCGCCGCAATCCCGTCCGATTCTTTATCATGTCGGTCATGGCCACGCGCAGATCCGTGACAGCCTGATGACTTTCACGCTCGTGGCATTTCGATTGAAGTTAAAGACACTCTGGCGTGTCAACATCACGAGTGCGACTTGAAAGATTTGTAAACGAGTCAAATGTATTCAAAAAGGGACCCCCAAAAATATAAATTTAAGTATACAGTATACACAAATGTATAAGAGGGGTAAACCTATAATTGGTCATTTTGAGTTTATTCATATTGTTATAGCAGCTTATGTAAAGATAAGGTTATTTTATATTGTATTTTTTAAACCTCTTATCTGTTATTTAGTCCTTCTGAACATAAGATTAATAAAATAATAGGATTGATATTTGTTAGTCAGTTCTAATTGTCTTCATAACCTCTCTCTGTTGTTATTTATTGGCTAATATTTAATTAGGCTACTATTTAAGATTTGATTCACATTATACCTTAATTACTCTCAAGCTCTGAAAGTCATTTTAATTGGTCTAAAAGCACTGCTCTCAACTCAACTCGTCTTTATTTATATTGCACATTTTAAACATGATGTTATCCAAAGTGCATCACAAGTTTTGTGGAACAACAATAAAAAGGAAGAAAACAACAGAACAGCAGAGACATACCTTTACAGCGCACTTGAAAATGACTTCAATATGCATTTATTATTCAGACTTCAAAAAGCTAATTATTCAGCTAATTCAAAAAGATAAATCTTCAACTCTCAGTTGAAGGGGAGGACCGGATGTGAATAGGGAGATCATTGATCTTGTAACTGATAGCAACATTGGTAGCACGAGCTCAGTAGCCTAGATTATAGGGCCTAAGAAGGTCATTGATGTTCTGTGGAGACTGGCCATGTAGTGCTTTAAAAACAAACAATACAACTTTATAGTCGCCTCTGTACTTAACTGGCAACCAGCGAAGGGAAGACAAGATGGGAGTAATATGTTCCCTTTTCCTGGTGCCAGTCAGTAAACTGGCTGCCGCATTCTGCACAAGTTGTAGAAAGGATAGCTGCTTATGATCAATTCCCGAGTAGAGGGAATTACAATAGTCTAGGCGGGATGAAATAAAAGCATGAATAATCACCTCCAGGTCTTTAAATCCAAGAAAAGGCTTTATTTTAGAAATATCTCTAAGATGATAGTAGCTGCTTTTAACTATAGAATGTATCTGCTTATTTAAAGTAAGACCTGAATCTAGTGTTACACCAAGATTGCTCACATTATCGCTAATGGTGCAGGTGTATGGGCTAATTTAGATTTAGATGGGCCAAAATTAACAACTTCCTGGATTTATTGTCGTTTAACCAAAGAAAGTTATTAGATAGCCAAGTCATAACACCCTTCAAACAATTCATGAGCGACGATAGTGATTGACTGTCTCTCGTTTTTATTGGGAAGTATAGCTGTGTGTCGTCGGCATGCAAATGATAAGAAATCCCATGTTGAAGGCAGATAGATCCTAGAGGAAGCACTTATAAAGAGAATAATATGGGGCCCAGAAGAGAGTCTTGAGGAGGACCATATTTTAAAGGAGCTGAAGATGATATTGAATTTCCAATTTGAACAGAAAATGTTCTATCTGCCAAATAAGACCCCTGAATGCCAACCTCACACTTCAACCGATCAAAGAGGATAGCATGGTCAATTGTGTCGAAGGCAGCGCTAAGGTCTAACATCATTAAAATAGCAGAGAGACCTGAGTCGACGGCTAATGAAATATCATTAAAAAGAGCAGACCCTGTATTGTGATGAGCCCTAAATCCTGACTGGAATTTGTCCAAAATATAATTTTCTCCTAAAAAAATGAAGAAAGCCGAGACAAAACAACTCTCTCTAAAATCTTCGATAAAAATGGTAATTTAGAAATAGGATGATAATTATTTAAAATAGGGGGATCAAGATTTGGTTTTTAAATAAGAAGCTGAACCACTGCCTGCTTAAGACAGAAAGGAACAATACCATTTGATAAAGAACTGTTAATCATTGCACACTAGTCCTCACGATATCAAACAGATCCTAGAACATACATTTACATGCTCTATTATAGCAGAAATAGCAGAGTTATAGGATCAAATTGGGGAAAAACAGCAGAGGAAGAGCAATACCATACCAGGTTTTGTGTAGATACAATCTGTGATCTAATAAGCTCAATCTTATGTACGAAACAATTTAGGAAGTCTTCACAAACTTCAGAAGTTGTGTCAATAAAGGATGTACTTGATGGTTGTAGCAATTTGCTTACTGTTCTAAATAAAATTCTAGGGTTGTGAGCATTTCTTTGAATTACATCCGAATAGTATCTTTCCCCAGCAGATTTGACTGTGAGCTGATATGAGATTCTCTCATCATCTCTAGGGAGATCTGAAGATTGTCCTTTTTTCCAATTTCGCTCCAGTTTTCTGCATACCGTCTAAGAGCACGCAGCACACATTGATCCAAGGCCGCGGTTGAGACCTGGAGTTTCTAGGCCTGGGTGAAGCAATTTAAACAAAGTAAACAGCTCCTCTGTACTTAAAGAGGGCGTGGGAGTTTGAATGACATTAATGAGACGGGAGGCAGCATAAGCTTCAGCAAAGAGATCGGACTGTGGACTCACTAACAGGTCGAAAATAACACTCTGTCACGGGACGTTTTGGAATGATATGAGGAAAGATAGCATTTAACAGCACAGCTTTGTGATCAGATAAATTAATTTCCTCAGTTCCTCACACATTATTAACAGAAAGGCCTTATGACAACACAAGGTCTAGTGTATGAGCATGTCTATGTTTGGAGTCATTTACTGACTGTATTGGATTTAATTAATCAACAAGTTCACAGAACTCCTTTGCCAAGGTCTTAGACGGGCAGCACACATGAATGTTAAAATCACCACTAATCAAAAATGATCAGTTGTGGGAACAAAGCAGGATAAAAATTCTGAGAACTCCTGTATAAAGTCCTTGTTTCTAGACAAGATCTGAACCCACTTCTGATTGTGCCGCAGGGGAAGGTAAACAGGTTGGAAATAGGAGTTGCTGCTATAGTCAGTGAGTCAGCGTAATGTGGCCGTTACCAGAACGCTCAGAAACAGCATGTCAGCTTCCCTTCTGACTGTTGGCTTGATAGTCTGTTTTAAAAATAAATAACCAGTTGGTAAGGGAACAGCTTTGGTATTAAAGGGATAGTTCCCCCCAAAATAATAATTCTGTCATTTACCCACCCTCAAGTTGTCCCAAACCTAACACAAATGTAGATGTTAGGCAGTAAGTTGGCATCTGTCACCATTCACTTTCAATGAATTGAAAGCAGATGCCATGAAAGTAAACGGTTACTAAGGGTGAACTGTTACTTTAAGATGATAATTTCCAATGCATATAAACAGAACCATGACAGAATTGGTGGCACTGATGCTATTTGATTGGCCTTTTCAGTGCCCTGAGATCACAGGCTACTTTAATAAGTTACAGGATCCAATTTTTTCCAGCTCAGAAACCCTTTCCTCCCCCTTCATCCCTATGGATTCCCTGGCCTAGCTTCTCTTCTATAACCTCAGGTGATTCCGGATACACTTAATACTTTCTGTACATCACCTGAGACAGCATGATGTCAACCCTTACATAACCTCTCACTGGTATCTGTACTCATATAAAGACAGAAAAAGAAAGAACAAGAGAGCGAGAAATGAAAAGGGTGTATCCTTTGCAATGTATGGACAGTATTCCTTAAGTGAAATAATTCATATAATAATCATAATAAGTAGGTCTTTAAACTGGCGTAATTTTAGCCAAAAGTTTTTTTTTTGCTTTTCGTTGTGCTTGAATGATTTTGTATTTTTTGTAAGGCTTTGTCTGAACTGCTGCCTGAGGACTTTGATGTCTTCAATACCCTTAAAATGACCGGTCGAGATAGAGATATAGCTACAATGTTTAAAAAAATTAATACAATCTGCTTACTTTCATGTGAAAAATATAGTAGCTTTGAGCTGCAAATGTTTAAAATGGAACTGTTTAATCCTGTTTTATGTGCTCTTATTTATTGTCCTCCTAATTTGAAACCAGGAAATAAACGTGTATGGAAAATCAGTGATGAGCGCAATTTGGATGTTGCATTTTTCCCTCTATGTGATGAGGAGGAGGACGGGGCCGGGCTGTGAGGTTCTGAATAGGGCTAATCAGCCGAGAGGGTGATAAAGACGAGCCAGAGGTGCCAGTTCGAGGAAGAGAGAGCCACATATGGCTACTGTGTGTGTGAGTGTGTCTATGTGCTTGTGTTAAATTTGATTTGAGTTTATGTTATTTAAAATAATGTTGACTGTTCAGCCGGTTCCCGCCTCCTCCTTGCCTTCCTTACCCCATTACATTAGTGCCGAAATGTGGGAAGGAGGACGGTTGTACTATCACAGAGAACTCGCCACTGCCATCTGCCAGGGGTCGGAGGACTCGCTGCCATCCGCCAGGGGAGGAGTGAGCTGTCATCCGTCAGCGGTCGGAGGAGTGGCTGAGGATCAGGCGACGGCGTGTCCTGGGAACGGCGAGTTAGTTTGCTCTCTCTCTCTTCCCTCTTCCCTTTCCCTCCCCTCATCTCTCCCAGGGCTCCAGAAAGGCGGGGAAGACCTGCCGGCATGCACGGCCAGAGGAGCAACACCCCCCCACCAATACGTTTCCCTGGCCTGAGTCGGGTGATGGACAAGTGTGATGAGGAGGAGGGCTGGGCCAGGCTGTGAGGAAACAAGCCTGGCCGTGAATCGGTCTAATCAGCCAGGAGGGGGAAAAAGGTGAGCCGGTGGCGCCAGTTCTAGAGAGAGCCACATGCGGCCGATGTGTGTGTGTGTGTGTGTGTGTGTGTGTGTGTGTCTATGTGTTGAGTTTAAATTGATTTGAGTTTATGTTATTTAAGCTTACGTTGACAGTTCAGCCGTTTTCTGCCTCCTCCTTGCCCACCTTCCCCCGTTACATTGGTGCCAAAATCCGGGAAAGAGGAGACAGAGTACTCGCCGCTGCCATCCACCAGGGGTACAGCCACGGCCGTCTGCCAGGGGAGGAGCGAACTGAAAGGCAGGGAAGACCTACCGGCAGGCACGCCCGGAAGAGCAACACCCCCCCTGCAGGAAGAGAGGGTAATATGTCATGTGTCAATATGTGGATTTCCTGGCCCTGAATCGGGCTAATCAGCCAGGAGATTGATAGAGACGAGCAGAGAGCCGTGTGTGTGTGTGTGTGTGTGTGTGTGTGTGTGTGTGTGTGTGTGTGTTTAAGTTGATTTGAGTTTGTTTGTTTGTGTTACTGAAACTTATGTTTACTGTTCAGCCAGTTCCCTCCTCCTCCTTGCCCACCTTCCCCCGTTACACTCAACATTTTACTGCACTGATGGTTAGATTTAGGGTTTGAGTTGGGAGGTACAGTTTATAAAATAAGCATTCTTCTTCACTGCATTACAGCCTACAGCTGAAAACAACTTGTTTCACAACATGATTTTGGTGCCCCTCCATGGACATTACACCCAGAAAATGGAACACACACGTGCCCATACACCCAACAACACTTACCATTTTTGGCCACTGGGGGCACTGTTTAGCATTTCGGTCAACACAGACCAATTTTACCTAAAGAAAAATCAACCTACTGTTTCCGATTTCACTGTGAGGTCAGTCTCCACACAAAGGCTCGCCGTTAGGAGACAAAATTGGCATTGCTCCAGAATAACCTTACTAAAAATACAAGAATATTGTACACTTATACACTTACGTATATTGGATAAAAGACAACTGGCACCTTCTCTTATAACGCTGATTAATCAAGCTTGAAATATACTCTACTTTGATCCTGGTGGTCAGAATCATTTCAGTTTAAACAGTTTGAGAAATTGATGCTAACTTACATGAACAAGACAACTGAGCACTAATCCTCTTGGACCCACTGTGACACTCCTGTGCTGCAGAGACTAAACATGCAAAATCGTGACTCAGACAGCACTGGGAGCCTGTTATTGATCCCCATCCTGCATATTTCTCCCTCTTGAGAGGCTCCGACCCAGCACAAAGAGGAGTATTGATGATGTACTGATTCAAATTCTAATATTTACTTCACCCATAAGGCCTTTCACCTCTCATGAATCAATGGCACACACAGCAAGGCTTCTTTTCTGGGTCACTGGCTGCCATTCCCCATTTAGTCTGAGAGCAGCTTTGAGGTTTATATTGTGACTGTCAGACTTGTCAGAATTTATAGTAAAAGAACTGATCTCAGTATAAAAGATGCAACGCGGTGTTGCATGAAGAGATAGAATAGATTTTTGCCTGTATTTATAGAACAGAATTGCAGGGAGAAAATGCTGATTAGGGTGATTCTAGAAAAGGTTCAAGCAGAGAGTAAAGAAATTCTGAGAGTGATCAGTAGGGTTGGGAATTGAGAGCTGTTAATGGAACTGAATGTTATTAAATCATGTCATTTAATGAACCGATAATAATACAAAATAATAATAATAATAATAATACAAGAGCCTAAGGTGGCTCAGAGGTGCACAACACAACAAAATTAGGCCACAACAAAACTATATTAAGCCACACAGCAAACTTAAGCCTTTTCTGATCATTTGACATTTCTGCCTCTTACACTGCTATGCAGTGGCGGCACTGTGCCAGAACTGAATCTACAATGCCACAGCAAAATAAATGTTTTAACTGAGGTTTGCATTTGCAGTCTGATTTAAATTTGATGAGAGATAAGACTGAGAACTAGGAAAAAATACAAAGACAATAAATGTAGACCACTGTCCTTGCTCTGCTGCATACTACAACATACTACACTGTAGCAAACAAATGACTCTTACATGCCGGTTCACATAATCCCATTGTCAGAAAGACTCTTGGGTTATCAGTTTATATGTTCTTAAGGTTTAAATCATTAACATGATTTAAAAAATCATAAATCATCAACTTAAATCATAGTTTTGCTGACTAGATTTATTTCAAGAGACACTGTAAACAGTGTAATACATTTTATTTTATTTTTATTTATAAAAATCACCAAAAGCATCATTAATAGAATCGCTAAGGAACCAAAAGTTTAAGTGGAAGTGCAATCTGAACCTGAATCGTTAAATTCCTACAATTAACATCACTAGTGATCAGACTACCTGTCTTTACTAAATAGGCTGAAAATGTACATCCCTTAACCTGTTAACTCATGCAGGTAGTATAAAAACGAAAAATGTCTCTCTCTTTCTTGCCCTCTCCTTTTCTTTCTTGCTCTGTACATAATGAAAATAGTACAGTAAATAGTGCTTTAAAGAAAGAGACCCTGCCTGGGGACTGAGAGGGATTTAATTGACCAAATGGGACTCACGAGTTGAACTCTGACCCCTCTCCCAGCAACCCTTGGGAGTGCCTTAAAAAGATGCAATGGATATAAGGGTGAGCCAGCCACAAATAGGAAGTGCAAAAAGAAAGATCCATGCCATGATGAAAATAAAAACACACTTACATTCTGTAATATCTGCATTAAAGGCACCTCTGAACACCCCTGTTCATATGTTCACAAAAGATTGTTGTTTTTCATATATACCGTATGGCATATATATTTCTATGCAAGTTTTTAGCAATTATGAATAATTGTATACTGTTGATGTTTTTTACAATGCTATAAATCCTTTTCATTGATCAATTAACTTTATGCAAAGTAAATTAAACAGAACAAAACAAAAAATAACTAAATCAATATTTGGTGTGACCACCCTTTGCATTTAAAACACAGTTTGTCAAGCTTCTTGGAAAACTTGCCACAGTTCTTCTACTTAGTCTGTATCAATGGCAGTGCGTCTCCTTGTTCTTCTTCTGTTTTATTCATTTTGCAAAAGAAATATTTAGAAATCTGAAATTGAATAAAAAAATTAAATAAAATACTAATAACACACTAAGAAGAAAACAAAATGTTTTTGTGACACATCTAATGTGCCTAACACTTTTGCACAGTACTGTATATTTAGCCCACTCAGCAGTCTGTCACTTCATTAGACTCCCCACCATGACACTTCTTTCCTCTGTTGCCAGTTTTCTCAGCCCCTTTGGCTCATGCATATGGAGAAGCTCGTTTTAAAAGAACAACAGCCTTAAGATCTGTTGTAGGGTTAAAATGTAGACTGACACATGAGTGAAAAACAATGCAGGCCACTCGGTGTCCAGGGTAGCACTATTGAATGTGAAGAAGTAAGTGTGTGGACAGTGTGTGGACAGAGAGAGAGTGTGTGTGTGTGTGTGTGTGTGTGTGTGTGTGTGTGTGTGTGTGTGTGTGTGTGTGTGTGTGTGTGTGTGTGTGTGTGTGTGTGTGTGTGTGTGTGTGCACGCATATGATGGGGAAAACCTCATTTTAAAAAGATGGATATCTTTTTAAAGTGGCATGCATCTTTATCTAACTTCAAAACATCTTAGCATTATTCATTTCTAAAGTACATTTCAAAGTAAGACCTTTGCCAGGCAAATAATGAAGTTTTACATAGTCACATATTCATTATTTCAAGGTCATTATTGCAAACCAAATACGGTCAGAATGTTTTTTTGTCACTATTCATTATTTTTTATTTCACATTGCCTTAAGTATATTTTTCTACTGGCTACTAGTTTCCCTTTATTCCCCCATACTGAACGTTTTTTTTACACATTTTAATATGTGTATTGCAGTCTCAAGCCCTCTGTTTTTGCTGTATTCGTTGTTGTTTTTGTTGTTGTCTTGTTGCTAGCTGTACTGTGTCTACATGTGCATCAAGACTTCCTTGTACATTTTGGCAAATAAATGTTTAAAGACTTTAAACATCCTAATAAGCACAATAGCACTCTCCCAAACTTTCACTGTACCTCGGTGTTGTAATGATCTACTGAGCTCCTAAAGACACGCCTAAAGACAGAACTCTTTCATAAGCACTTGACTTAAAACGCCTAAACCATAACCGCACTTACTTAAACCATTAACAAAAGAATCTCTGCTATTTCACTGTTGTTGCACCATGTCACATATACTTCTCTGTTCTAGCTCTTAACTTTAACTGAGCAATTTCAGATCTTTATATTGCAAGAAAATGAATCCCTTATGCTGCAGCATTCCTCATTTGCACGTCCCTTTGGATAAAAGCATCTGCTAAATGAATAATTGTAAATGTAAGCTTTCCCACGTGTCCAATTTTGTGGCTCATTAACTATGAAAAGGATGGTTCACCCAAAAATGAAAATTCTGTCATCACCCGTATTACTTTTTTCTTCTGTGGAACATAAAAGGAGATGTTAGGCAGAATGTTAGACTCAGTCACCATTCGCTTTCAGTGTATGGAAAAAAGATGCTAAGCAAGTGAATAGTGAATGAGGCTAACATTATACCTTACATCTCCTTTTGTGTTCAACAGAATATAGAAAGTCCTACTAGACAAGATTATCATTTTCATGGGGTAACCAAGACCTTTTAACTTTATAATGTGCACTAATCCATGTAGTTGAACAGCAGTTGACACAAATCTGGCCCATGCTCCTCTGTTAACACAAATCAGTAGGACTTTCAAGAAGACATGAAGCTGTGCAACCTGCAAACTCTCACCCAGAACACTGTTCTGCACAATATCAACCATTTCTGCCATTTCTGAGGGATTAGAGTGATGTCATTGGCAAGGTCTCAACCCTACTCGCTGTCAGTGCCGCTTTTGCATGCGCTATAATTCAGACTGTGACTTTGATGATAATAGCACCAATAATGGTTTGACAGTGACGGATGGTTGCAAGCAATTTGGAGGCCTGTGAAGTGACCCCCCGACCCAATCAGAGCACTTCCAGGTTAAATGTGACCCCAGGCAGCCGGCAAAAGGACCCTCTGCAGAAGTGCCGTATGAGAAAAAAGAAAGAGAAACAGCCAGAGAAAGGTGAGGCACTGAAGTGAGGAATACTCCTCAGGATAATAAGTTATTGCTGCTATACAGCATTTCTTTAGCATTTGGGTGCTTCTGGAAGATTCCAAGTGTACGGAGTCTGTCCGCTAACCACAAAGACGACCACATTCGAATCCCCGGAGCTGCACTCAAAATTCTGCCGCGTTGCCAAAACCTTTCTTTTTCAAAAACAAAAGTCTTGGCTGCAAACACAGTTCTCTTAATCAGTCCAAACACCTCCCCAGGCAGCAGTGGGAATGCTTGGCCAGGCCATGTGTTAGACATTAAACGCAATCAGTGACGGCGTTTTTTGAGTGCTGCAGAGATTGAGAGGAAGGGAGATCCAGGTTGATAAATAGCAGAGCCATTCAAATGCCTGTCTGTTCACGGGGAGTCTGGGTAATCAAACCGAGGCCTGTTTGCTTTATTTATGCTGCACGTCAAAACGAGAGATTTATCGTTATTGCGCGGTGGCTCTTGATTAGCAAGGAGAATGTGGGAAGCTAACCTGGAAAACCTCCGCTGGCACTTAACATCTTATTGGGATGAGCACAAACGAACAATGCCTCGCCAGTGAGATGCATGTCGGAGAAGGAGAAGTGACAGGGATTAAGTGTTCTCTGTTGTGAAAGCAATTCTGGCTGCAGAATTTTCTCATGATTACTGTATGAAATGCTCTCCAGCTCTGTTCAAAAACAACTAACATCTGATTACCATCCGTCCATTAGTGGTATCATCTGCAGATGGGAACTGACACCAAAGACAACACAAGCTATGGCAATGATTTAGCGAGACCACCTCAGCAAATAGCTTGGTTATGCAGTGCCATCATTTCAATTTCCTTTGTAAACAACTGTTTCAATATAAGCCTGAATAAACCAAATAAACACTTTTGAGGTACCCTTCTGACATACTTGTGGTTTCTTGAGACATTTGATCTTTTATCTTTCCTAGCCAGAAATCAGCATCATGTTAACAATTAGCATAAGGCTCTCCTCTTTGGGGAGCAACCCATTCCTTGCACAGTTCCTGTCTCCCTTAATCATGCCACTGGTCCAGTGACTTGAAAGGTGCCAAGTAACATGCAATCTGTCAGATCCTGAAAAATCCAGAAAAATGAATTAAGTCCAAAAGGTAAAGTTGGGAGGGAGAGAGAGAGAGAGAGAGAGAGAGAAGAGTGAGCGGTCCAAATACTGAGCCCTGGGACACCCCGAAAGTCATAACTCAGAGCTAAGGTACGGCGGCCCGCCTGAGGAGTTACCATCTGCCAATTGATTTAGAGTCATCTGAGGTCTTGGCTGCCTCTTTCGATTATGTGCCTTATTAAGTGATTCTCTGAGCATGACAGCTTTAGGATATTAGGTGATACTTTCTGTGGCCATTTCTAACCACTTGAATTGCTGGCTTTGACAAGTCTGAAGGACATTGCTTCTCATTCTTGGGACTGATGATGTGACTCCTTTCCTATTAATCAAGCCTTTTGGAATAAAATAAAACCTCATCCTGTTTGAGGCTTTCGTGGAATCTCTTTTCTTTTTTTGTCCATGTTGAGGTTGCAAACCTCCAGACATCAATGTTGAAATTAAACTGGAACACAAATATTTTAGTACCAAAACATGCTGTAACACCAAGTGAGCATTCAGCAGGAGAGTGTTGATTTTCTTTCACCTTTGCTTGATGGAAAAGTTACGCAAACATGTATAAAAGAAAGATTTTTGTTTGATGTGTGTATTTTTGAGAGTGCATGTGGATGTTATGTGAGTGCAAAGAAGCCATATTTTCGAGTTAAATATAGTCATAAACATCCTTTAGCCAAGTGCAACAAGTACAAGGGACTTTTAACCAAACTAGGATTATTTGATCAGAACTCACATATGCAGAGTTCCCAGAACTCACCAGGAGAAATCTCTTCATCCTCCATGTTGGACATTCCTGGAGGTACGAGAGATGCTGTTTACCATGACTCCAGGCTCTTCGTGCTTCAGTGCAAATAGACAAAGAGTTGCCAGAAGAGATTAAATTAATCTTACACACAACATTGTCAGCAATGGTAATTACTCCAAACTTAGTGCTCCACAACAAGTTTAGGGTATATTTGAGAAACTCTACCAAATATCACTCTTGTTTTGTTTTTTTTTTTTTTTTTACAAGCTACTGAATTAATAGATCAAGCTGTAGCACATGGGACACCAAACCCTCATATTTACAAAACATATGACCTAGCAAAAATTATTGTAATCACACACAGGATTCAAAGAGTAGTGTTAAACCTTGTCATGAAGACGTTCCTGTCAGTATTTTCATGTACAACACCAAAAATGAAACTATTACAACCATTGTGTTAAAGCATTATACTGGGTTCAATACAAGATAGATTTGAGCTCAATTCACAGTATTTGTGGCATAATATTGATTACCACAAAATATTATTTTGACTCATCCCTCCATTCCTTTAAAAAAGCTAATATCTGGGTTACAGTGAGACACATACAATGGAAGTGAATGGGGGCCAATCCGTAAACGTTAAAATACTCAGTTTCAAAAGTAAAGCCTCAAGATGTAAACAATAAGCATGTTAACATGATTTTAGTGTGATAAAATAGCTTGCTAATCTTTTCTGTGTAAATTTATTTTACAATTTTACAACTTTGTTGCCATGGTGAAGTAAACCCTGAAATCCTGGTAAACAATCATTTAAACAACTTTACAACTCTTTTAATACTCAGGTTTTAACACAAGAATTAATGTGAGTACTTCCTTAAAAATTCTATGCTTCACAATTAATGCCTTTAAACCCTCAAAAATTAACTTCCAGTTCCTTTGATTTTTGCTTTTTGTTTTTAATAAAAGGAGGGGCAAGTCTAATGGTTTGTATATTTGTTTTTTGTCTTGTTTTTTTTTTTTGAGTAATCAACATTATGCCTCAAATCCTGTAGATTGACCTTAACTTGTATTAAACCCGGAATATTATTTTAAAACTATGATCGTTCCACAATGAAAACATTAACTGCTGAATCTTTGAGCCGAGGAAGTTTGACATCACATTCTTTGCAATGTATGTTTTGCATAAGTTATGCTTGGATTTGTGTGTGTGTGTGTGTGTGTGTGTGTGTGTGTGTGTGTGTGTGTGTGTGTGTGTGTGTGAGCATGTATTTATCACTTTGTGGGGACCAAATGTCCCCATAAGGATAGTAAAACCCGAAATGTTTGACCTTGTGGGGACATTTTGTCGGTCCCCATGAGGAAAACAGCTTATAAATCATACTAAATGATGTTTTTGAAAATGTAAAAATGCAGAATGTTTTCTGTGAGGGTTAGGTTTAGGGGTAGGGTTAGGTTTAGGGATAGAATATAAAGTTTGTACAGTATAAAAACCATTATGTCTATGGAAAGTCCCCATAAAACATGGAAACACAACATGTGTGTGTGTGTGTGTGTGTGTGTGTGTGTGTGTGTGTGTGTGTGTGTGTGTGTGTGTGTGTGTGTGTGTGTGTGTGTGTGTGTGTGTGTCAGACATTGCATTCATATGTATGACCTTCATCTTCAGAGCCACCGTCAAAGATCACAGTCAGTGTTGACAGAGATATTTCTCCCATGCATTGCAGTGGTGAGGGCTGCTGTCTAAATGCTTACTCACCAGGCGCCAACTGTGCAGGCCGCCAACAGAGCCAGAGCCAGCCGGTGGCCCTGAATGCCCTTTTGCTGACTAGACTCTAGCAGCCAATAAAAGGAGCTGTCACTCCTGTCAATCTTGCTTTCTCTGACACAATCACCCTATCACGCCCACACATGCGATTCTGCCCGCCTCAATTACAGCCCTATAAGGACAGCTCTCTGTGACAGCCCTGCCTCTTGTCCAATGGAACGCAGACAGCCAATCACTTCATTTTCAGCCCAGGGTTGAGAAACAGAAATAGAGACCCTGTATAGCTTCACGAATCAATCTCTTGCTCTTTAATTCATGCAACAGATTATGAAATTATGTTTTTGAAGAAACACTATCAATAAATGTTTCCTCATGTGACATGAGCATGTGATGAAGGGGAATATCATCTCTAAAATATAAAACTTTAGTAAAATACTATCACATGACGTTACAGCATAAAAACAAATATTAAGAAAGTGGTAGGCACATGTACATATAAATGTGTCATAAATCCCTGTGGTTCTATAATCTGAAACATGAGTTAAGGCGAGATACAGGAACACTTCTGTCCTGCATACAGTGGAGTACCAAAGTCTGAGATCACATTGAAAATCTCTTTTAAAACTGTAAATAAACAATTTAGTTGTAGGATTTTTTTAACAAATAAACATTATGCTGTAAGATGAATAAGAAGCATTTAAAAAGTATATGTCTGTAGTCAAATAAGGACATTTGTTTGCTTCCGTTAAAGCAAACAACATTTCAAATTGTACTGGGATTACCTGCATCGTAACAATTTGCAACAACTTTTAATGTCCATGTCAGCTCAATTGCTTGATATCTTTAATGTAAAAGGGGGACATACTAATTATTATTTTAAAAATCCTGAAATTCATGTCAATATTTCAATCCAACTTTTCACATATGTTGATAATAAATAAATAAATAGAAAAATAGACAAATGTAGAATTTTCTTTACCTGGCTCACTTTGTGTCCCATTGTCACTATATGAGGTGTTTTATTAAGATATTTTGAGAAAGGCCTCTTTTTGGACCCTACTTGGCCTAACTGCATTTTGATGCTCTATCGCCCTCTGTTGGATGAAAGATAGATACACAGATACACGTACATAAAACAGACATTCATTAAGTACAGTAGATGTTTCTTCAATCTACATCATCGGTCATTCTTGGTCTGTCATTCAACAGCTTCCTGATCAAATGAAACTTTTATTTTATGTTTATTGATTAAACTAGCAGATGGAAGATGTTTATTTTTACTTCATGCACATTTTCATAACTGGCAACAAAAAGAAAAGGCTCAACGCCACTTCTTAATTTAAATTTAAATGCAGCCAGCTGTTTTGTGTGTGTGTGTGTGTGTGCGTGAACACACTGGTGGACAAAAGTTTGGAATAATGTACAGATTTTGGGTGTTTTGGAAGGAAATTGGTACTTTAATTCACCAAAGTGTCTTCAACTGATCAACGTATAGTTAGGACATAACTGATGTAAAAAAAAAAACAGCACCATCACTATTTGAAAAAAAGTAATTTTTAATCAAATATAGACAGCAGCATCACTCCAACACCTTATCCTTGAGTAATCATGCTAAATTGATCATTTGGTAGGCCTACTAGAAAATCCCTTGCCATTATATCAAACACAGCTGAAAGCTATTTGGTTCATTAAATGAAGCTTAACATTGTCTGTGTTTGTTTTTGAGTTGACACAGTATGCAATAGACTGGCATGTCTTAAGGTCAATATTAGGTCAAAAATGCCAATAAAAGAAACTGCTTTCAATAGAAACTCGTCAGTCAATCATTGTTTTGAGGAATGAAGGTTATACAATGCTTGTAATTGCCAAAAAAAACTGAAGACTTCATACAAAGGTGTACACTACAGTCTTCAAAGACAAAGGACAACTGACTCTAACAAGGACAGAAAGAGATGTGGAAGGCCAGATGTACAACTAAACAAGAGGAGAAGTACATCAGAGTCTCTAGTTTGAGAAATAGACGCCTCACATGTCCACCGCTGACAGCTTCATTGAATTCTACCCGCTCAACACCAGTTTCATGTACAACAGTAAAGAGAAGAATCAGGAGGTCTTATGGGAAGAACTGCAAAGAAAAAGTCACTTTTGAAACAGAAAATCTAAAATAAAAGGTTTGAGTGGGCAAAGAAACACAGACATTGCAGATAATTGGAAAAGAGTGTTGTGGATCTTAACCCCATTGAGCTTTTGTGGGATCAGCTTGACTGTAAGGTGTGTGAGAAGTGCCCGACAAGACAGTCACATCTATGACAAGTGCTGCAGGAAGTGTGGGGTGAAATGTCACCTGAGTATCTGGACAAACTGACAGCTAGAATGTCAAGGATCTGCAAAGATTATTAGACGTGAACTCTTTGAAGTAGTTTAAAAAGTTATGGAAAAAAAATCTAATTGTAATAGTCATTTTTCAAGTTATTAATGTCCTGAATAGACATTATTCATTATATATACATTATTCCAAACTTTTGGCCGCGCGTGCGTGTGTGTGTATAGGCTACATGGACTACAGTATATAAAGTGAATAGTGGCCTCATTACAGTGGCCCATATCTGCGTTATGAATTCAATATTCAGAAAGGACTAAATCATTTTTTGTAAACACTTGAAATACTGTTTGTTTGCTTTCTTCGCTATGTGGCTACTTGATCTACTAAGGCGTAGTAAATGGGACTTTAGCGTTTGCTCCCATAAATGGAGCCCGCAGTTTCTGTGGTTTCACATCCTCACGCACCGTCTCGTGTCGGAATCATTTATTTCTCCAAACGACCTCCTTCACTTTCCCTTGATTACTTTCCTGTTGACTACATACTCTAAAACCTCTCCACTCCACCCGTCTCCTCGTATATTCAGAAGCCTGTCGGCGTGTTTACCCTTCGCGAGGATAAATCGTGTTTTTTCCTTCAGGGGTAAGGGTTTATTTGTTTAGGAGAGCGGCATTTATTTCCCGCGTGCTCTGTTTGGGCAGATGGCGGGCCTCGCCGCGCCAAGTGGACCCCGGTGTTTATTTGAAATGGGGCGTGCGGCACGCGAGGGTATTGAAAAGCCCCCGCGGACCATGTGTTCCTCTGTGGGCCCTGATTGGGAGACGCGGAGTTGGCAGGCGACCTGAACTCTCTGACGAGAAACAGGAGAGAAAACTAGCGGGCCGCGCGCCCTCTAGGAGAGCTCAGGCCTTCCATACGGCGTCGGGTCTGGCTGAAAGCGCCTGGCCCCATGGATGGACTCATTTCACGAGATTTTCGAGGTCCAGCCCTACACACATTTAAATATGATTTTTAAGTCCACATATGACAGCGCGGTGTAACTTGGTATTATGTATTATGAAAAAACCCTGATAGTGAAATAAAACAGGGCTCAAAAGCACACCAAGTTACCATTCAACTTCCAAGAAACGCAGGATTTAAAGAGTTAATTTCTTGTTAGCTATATAGGGACCTTCTTTCAGCAGTTTGCGTAATGGTCAATATTCTGTTTCAAAAGAGAAACTAGCCAGGAACGCGAACGTCATGAACACTTGATTTATAAATTATTATTATTACTAGGCTACTGCTCAGAGAATAGGTAGGTTAGCCATCTATGCTAATTTACTTTTAATTATTATTTATTATAATTATTTTTGTACCTTAATGTGCATCTTGCAGTAATAGATGTGGAGTATGCTATACATTATATATATATATATATACAAAATTAAAAATTGTGTAATCTTTAACTAAAGTAAGTTAATCCAACTTAAAACACTGTTTTTATTTTATTAAAGTTTATGCAACGTTCAAGCCAAATATTGACCCTTGTATGAAATTAAACTGTGAAAATCTTAAAAAATAAGCTTAAATATATATATATTTTTTTGCTTTACATTTGTTTTTGAAGTGTCTCTTTACATAGAGTAAAAAGTGAAATTGTTTGTTTATTAGGCAGGGTGAAATACGTGTCCTCTGTACAAATGCTGGTTCTAAAGTCCATGTTCCAATATGCAACGTTATAAATTCATGTATGTGTTTTAAACAAAAATGGTAAAACGCTTTCTTTGTGTGGGAAAGAGGCCCATGATGATTGACAGCACACATTAAGTTAGCCACGCCCCTGAAATTTAGCCCTGCCCTGTTAATGTGAACGTCATTTTTAGAGGAACCAATCAGTAAAGAACCAATCCATCAATGTCTGCTCTTTCACCAATCAGGCAGAATATGTTAAGCAGCTGCTAGCCAATCACACTGGAGTTATTCACTCCATCTCCTATATATTAAGGCACCCCTTGCTGTGCTGAACAATTTGAGATGTGTACAGTTGCTTTTTCTTTAAATACAAGAGATATGGTGCTTTAATGGTTTGTACTGGTGATTATGGATCATGACTTCAGCAACTAAGGAATTATTTCAGATTATTAACTCTGATGTGGCTTTTCGGAACTGATTTGAACCGTTTACCAAAGTACAGTCACCTTTACACGTACACAACATCTCAAAACACAAACACCCTGTGAAGAAAGTCTCTGTAAGCATGTGTAAAGTATGTGAAATATAGCCTACATCTCTCATCCAAACTCCTCACTCCATGTCTAAACAGGATATATTGACCTGACACTCTCTCTCTCTCTCTCTCTCTCTCTCTCTCTCTCTCTCTCTCTCTCTCTCTCTCTCTCTCTCTCTGGCCAGCAGTAGTATGGTTGTACTTCTATGTCAATCTGGAAGCTATGCAATCCAGTGAAATATGAGGAAGAGGTCAGAGGTCTCAGCATATGCCAAATGGCTCTATAATGTAATGAAAACAAAGTGACATCCACAGTGTTGCCTGTACTTCCCAGATGCCATGTATGCCCATTATGGATGAGCAGTTGACCTGCCAGTGTGTTTCAGAGCTGAACATTTGAATAATTCACTGGTTACCGAGTCAGTCAATTATATCAATATTGTGTGCTCACATCTGTCTTGAAGTTTAGGATTCTCTAAAAATGAAACGCTTAACTTCATTTAACTGGTCTTATTACCATTGTTTACTTTATGTGCAGATGCTCCACGTATACTCATCTAATTCATATCCAAAACGAGCTCTGTTCTAAAGTCCCATATCATTGCTAGCATCAAGTCATAATGGCAATCCTCCGTAAAATGTCACCAAACTATCCATTCCTTCATAAGATACTTTCACTTAGTAAAGTCACTTATATTGTCATTCATATAAACATATACAGTGATGAATACTATAAGCACTACATACTGTAAGCAATACTATGGCTCCACTGTAAACAATACACACTGTAAATAATAAATGAATAAATGGGTGTTTCTTCAACTTCAGGCACTTTCAACCCTGAGAATTTCTAGAAAATACGTTCATTTGCATATAAAAGTGTCCAACCGTGTAAGTACATGCATCTCAGGAGATTTATATCAGTTTTGTACTGAAAGTTTGTATTTTTATTTTTTAAGTAAAAATGTTAATTTCTACAATTTATAAATACACCTTATTTTGAATAAATAAATGTGAACTTGAAAATATTAAGCAAATTCTACATTCAAACATGTTTAAATGTATAGCTTAAAAGAGTTGATCCCATTTTTTATTCAAATTTACCTGTTCATGATAAAAGAAAATGTATCTGTTGATTATCACTGTCATCGTGTTCTGTACACCTAGTGTTGGGTTCTGCTTGGGCAGCTATATCTTGATCTATCACCAGTTATGCAAGATGATGTTACCCATGCATTAAGCTTCCTGTAGGAAGCTTACACATGTCGTGTGGTACATGATTAAACGTGTTTAAAAGGAAAGTTCATAACATGACATGTTCTAATAATATATTCATTTAAAAAGTTAATTTATGTATTCCATGCATGTCATTTTTTTAAATGTAAAAGTTACTCTATTTGCTCAAATGTTTGTTAAATTTACTCACTTTAATCAATGTCATGAAAATCAATAGAGATTTTACTTAATTTTATACCATTAACATTTACCTAGAAATACTGTGTGCAACAACTTAATTAAATGTTGTGTTTAACAGAATTCAGTGGTAGAAATGACAGTGATAGTTACAGTACAAGTGTCAATGTATTCACTTTTCACATATTTCAACTCAAGCATGCTCTTATCTAATGCTTTTGTTTCTCCAACTTTATTAACAATTCAATTAATTTTGAAAAAGAGTTGTTTGGCATGGTGGAAATGCAAAACAGGTGTAGTACTACGTAGTACTAAACAGGTACTACCACCACTGGCGTAGCCCACTATGCCAGTGGTGGTGGCGTAGTGGGCTAAAGCACATAACTGGTAATCAGAAGGTCGCTGGTTTGATCCCCACAGATTGTCCCTGTAAAAAGTGCACTGTAAGTCGCTTTGCATAAATGTAAATGTAAATGATGGCACAATGTGGGACAGTCGAATAATTAAAAACAAAAAACATATTTTTTAGGAGAAACTTTTATCCTTTAAATGTTCCAGGTCAGTTTTAAAGTGACCTTTATATAACAAAAAGTAAAAAAGTTTAAATCTGTTGGTTTTAATAAAAAATCAACCGCTGGGATAAGAAATTGCCCAAAGTTCAAGAAACACCAAAATACAAAAAAATAGACAAGAATGCACATAGTGTGCATGATAATATTTAAAGTGCATAATATTTATGATGAGGTGCAAAACAGTAGTGCAAAAGTGATGTCTTAGTATTCTTGATTTGAGTTATTTTCTGCAGGCGGAGTAGTTGTCAGGGCATTGAAGGAAAAACTGTTGCAACTACTTAGTTGAGAAGTAGGAGAATGTCTGCAGGTGTCCTACAGATTAGAATGGATTAATGATGCATATGTAACTGGCCCTATAATTAGGCCAGCCTATCTTCATTTTTACCCACTTATATTTGAATAGAGATGATGTCAGTTTGTTAATTATGTACATTTTCCAATTCTTCTATCTGCCCACTTGTCTGGTCAAGGGTTATTTTTCCATACACATATAATCCTAACTTTTGAACCTTAACTGCTTTTAAGTTTTTAGAGTTTAGGTTTACTCGTGACAACCTGAGAGTAGTAAAGGCAAAGCGCTGACCGTGGTGCTGAAACCACACTTGACCGACAGCTGTCAGTAACACCGCGCGCTGTCCGTGGTGCTGAATCCACCTTTCTGCTATTGCATTTCTGTAATGGACCTGTACGTGCCACCTCCATGCTTGAATGGTGAATTTGATTTAGACTCTGCATGAAAGATTTCCTTAGACCATAAATAGAATTACATTGTATGACTGTCGACGGCTATTCTCAGTACTGGGAAACAAGGTCAGTGTTCTCACGGCAAAAAGCGAGAAATATGTGAACAAATCTCACGATGGTGAAGTCCTTGAGGAAAAGAGCGTGCAGTTGTGTCATCATGACGATGTCACAGTGGTGTGCGTGTCTGTAGCCCATTAAAGCATGTTCTTTCATATGGCGCTTCTTCACTTTGAAGCGCTTCGTGAGAGCAGCTGCGAGCGATCTGAAATCTATTAACACCCGCAACTCACTTAAAAACACATTTCCTCAGGATGTGAAGATGCAGTGACACTTGTGTCGCTCGTTCGCTGTTTGACCCCTCTGTAATTGCATGCAGGAAAAAGACGTCATAACTGATGGATTACTTCTCAGGGTAAAAATAGGCCCTTGAAGTTTATGAAAGAATATATGCTGTAAAATTGCAATTGTCTCTGCTGATATGCAAAACGAGCCCATTCGTGCTTCAAGAGCCGGGCTTCGTCAATTGTACTGTGCAGATTTCCATTTGTCCACCAGATGGCGCTAATGACAAACAGCGCCATCATTCATGTTTTTTATTGAACAAGTTACTGTGTTACCAGGGATGAAAGCAAACATCTTTGAGATACTTAAAAACATTATTTTAAAAAAAATAATCTTGTTGAGAATGTCAATTGCGACCGCAGTATTTTCCTCATTCATCATATGGGACACTGAATGCATCACTGGAATGGTGGTGGCGTAGTGGGCTAAAGCACAGAAATTGTAATCAGGAGGTTGCTGGTTCGATCACCACAGTCATCACCATTGTGTGCTTGAGCAAGGCACTTAACTCCAGGTTGTTCTGGGGGGATTGTCCCTGTAATAAGTGCACTGTAAGTCGCTTTGGATAAAAGCGTCTGCCAAATGCATAAATGTAAATGTAAATCATTGCAGTCCAACTGATTCTATGCACTCTTGTTTTGTTCGCACTGTTACCTAAACAACAGCACCCCAGTATTGTATATGTTGCGCTTATGTAAAGCTATACAGTACGAATGTATACATGTTGGCTACAACAAGGTCTTGTTTCACTATCAATCATACTGTCAAAAAAAAATACACATTTGCTTTGTGTACACTCGGTTAATGCTGTTTTCCTCTAAAGTGATTAATAAAACATCAGTTGACAAGGAATTTCAATGCTTTCAGAGCTGGGTTTCATCAACTATTCTGTGAAAAATTAGTTTGGTTGGTGTAACTTGGTCTATTCAGATTGATTTGTATTGTCATTGCATTGACTTGAATAAAAACAGGTTCACTGTAACCCCTAATGCGCCAAAGTATTAATTTTTTTGAGTAGGGAACAATTAAATCATACACATTAGTTCAAATAAATTATCCTTTAAGAGTATTTAGAACTTTTTCTTTCTTTCATGAAACTTACACCTTCTAAGTAACTTGAATTGTTTAATGTTTTGAGTTTAATGAGCGTGTCTCTTTAAATTTACAGGAACTTAAATTTAACTGAAACTGGGAAGGGGATTTTTATTTCCCAGCATGCTTTACATTGCAATCCACTTGAGAGTAAATGTTAAAATTAAGTGTTAATATAGTGTGTCTGTGCAAGATGAATTTAAAGGGAGATACTTGTTAGTGTTTAATGTTTTGTTGTTTAGAAGAGTTTCTGCCATGTTAAAGTTTTTACCATTATGGTGAATATTGGAGCTTGAGATTACATTGTTCTACAGTATATTGATATACCTGTGGAGCTGTTGCTATGATAATCAAAACATGGTTGATCTAATAAGTATGCATTTAGCATGCTTACGTTCACTGTACTGCTTGTTTTAGCTAGCTCTAGATAGGGTCTCTCTACTTGGCATATTTGAGCCTATATGGTGATTTTAAGGTCAGCCAAAGAGATTAAGTTAAGTACCATTAAAATGCATGAGTTAGCTCACTCAATATTTGAAGTTCAGAAAAAAATCAACACGCATGAGTACAAATTTGACAGTTCTGCTTACATAAACTAGTAATTTATTAACTTTTTATTAAATTATTTTTTTGAGTTCTGCTAATTTATTCGGGTTTACATTGTAATTTAGATGTTTCAAAGCACAATTTTTAGGTTAGTATGTTTTTCAGTGCGCTGCCCTGCAGGGTGTACTTCTGATATGCATCATCTAAAACTATCGTTTTGAAAAGTTGACCGCATGTATGGCCTCCAATTAATTATTCATTTAATGGAATATTTGCATTTTTTCATGGAATACATTTGTTACACTGCAAAATAAATAAATACATTAAATTAAAATAGAAGTTCATAAAAAATGGAAACTTAGTCACAGCATCACAAATGTTGATCTAAAGTTTTTGTTAAAGAAAAATTCCTGATGGTTATTTGTCAACTTCTGATGCATTTCATGCACACACAATATATTTTAGTTTATTTTTATGATTTACGCATTTCAATTTCATTACAAAATTCCAGCAATTTGAACTGCGTAATCTTTAACAAAATAGGCTATTAAAAAATAAAAAAAACGACATATTTTAAGTTTTATTCGTTCAATTTAGTTTAAAAAAAATACATTTGATTTGATGGAATTTTGTTATGAAATTGAAATCGTAAATAAAAATTTAAAAAAATGATTGTCCCTAGTCTATGATAGGCTGCTACACCATTAACTTCTGTTCACCTAAATATCTAAAAAAAATTCTACATTTTTTTCTAGTCGCACCAACAATTAATGTAGTTACACCAAACACATCAATGTATTTATTTCACTTATATATATATATATATATATATATATATATATATATATTGAAATAAATATATAAAGTGAAATAAATACATTGATGTGTTTAATAAATATATATTTATTATTATTATTATTATTATTATTATTATTATTTTATTTTCTCGTTAAATTTTTCTTGTTTCCAGTGCTGGACATACGCGTTAATAAACATACTGACTTGAAAATATACGACATTTCCGCAAACAGTAAGACGATTCCTTTAGAAAATGCTCACGAGCCACCTAAAGTTGTGAGTATTATCACAACTTTAGGTGGACATTTAATGTATTTAATAGGAACTGGCCTATATTTCTGTGATGGCAAACGGTTTTGCTGGTATTATGACAAAAATTATGTTTTAAAATTAATAACTCACGAGTTTCGCCTTTTCTTGTGATATCGACATTCTACGAATGGTTTTATTTATTTAGACCTATTTCTTTATATAAATATGTTGTTGTTACCTCTCTCAGTTTTATGTAAAACAAGCATATTGTGCACGGGAAAACAGTAGGTTAATGTATTTAACACTACATTAACAGCTCATAAACCCGGTTAGAAGTCATAAAGTTGGCTAAGTAAAGAAATATAATTGCAAAAGTAAATTTTTGGGATTTATTTTTTGGCTAACAGCACTACTTCGACAGAACAGAAAGAGTAAAATGTGATTGGCTATTGGATTTTGCGGCTTTCGATGGTCAACGCCCACCTTTATTAACTGCGACCAATCGGATTTGGAGAATTCCACAAACGACACCCCATTGGTTTGAGCATGTAGGTGGAGATTCAGCATAGCGATTTCCATTGGCCTGCGGCATCCAATAGCGGAGCAAGCCACGCCTTCGTTCGTCATTCAAATTGATGACGTGCAGGTTAATACTGAATATTCATGACTGAGCAAATATGATTGGTCCACAAGACCTCCCTTCTCACCAATGGAAAAACAGCATTAATAGCGTGCTTTTGACTGAACCAACAAGAGAGAAACGACCCAATAAATGCTATAAAAACATATTTATTACTTGTCAGTGACATGATGCACGTTTGTGCATAATTATTTCAAAACATGTTTATAATAAATTAAACACGTTCGGCGTAAATGAGTTTACACAGTTTTACATGTAAATAGGCAATACACATTCAAACATATATTACTTTCGGTTATAATGTAGCATCAAAATAAAAATAAAAATCTATTCATATTATTATTTCAGCTACATGTTATTATCTCATAATATTGCCTCTTTCTCATTTAAACAATAAACGAACATTTATAAAATAGCAAAATAGGCCTGATTATAACTGTAGTGTAACAGAGCTCTGCATTTTATTGACAAAAGGTTGTGATTACAATTGTGATTAATAAATATGACAGAAAAGACTATTTGCACGCTTTGATCTGTGACTGTATCTCTCTGACAGTGTAAAATAAAATGTGTATCCATAGACAGCATATGCAGGTTTGCTAAAAAAATGAAAACACACAATTGCTTTAAACTGCTTTGGAAATAGACAAATATTTGTGTATTACAGAGCTGATATTTCATTCAAAATTGTAATGGCAAATATGTTTCTACTGTTCATATCATAAAAAAAGAGAAAAGTGGCCTTCTTTAATATGACAAAAATATATATAATATTCAAACTTAACACTAAACATGAGCTGCAGATGATCTTATTTATTTCTATAATTCATTACATCAACAACATCATTGAAATAAAAATGACATTTCTTCAAAATTCCCTTTTAATAATTTACAGATGCCTGCATGAAAAGTATTTGACCTATTTCAGAATTGACCATTTGATCTGCTCCTTTGCTGAATGTAACACCTGGAAAATAAAATAGTAATTTGTTATAAAAGTGGACTGAGAAATTAGCAGCATCCTTTACTGCTGATAGTCCAAAAACTATAAAACATCTCAAACACAATATTAAATCTGAGCTCTAATTAAAATCCAATGTAACTTATGAGGGGAAATTTGATTGACTGATTGATTATTAACCTGTATATATATATATACAGTGAGGAAAATAAGTATTTGAACACCCTGCTATTTTGCAAGTTCTCCCACTTAGAAATCATGGAGGGGTCTGAAATTGTCATCGTAGGTGCATGTCCACTGTGAGAGACATAATCTAAAAAAAAAAATCCAGAAATCACAATGTATGATTTTTTAACTATTTATTTGTATGATACAGCTGCAAATAAGTATTTGAACACCTGAGAAAATCAATGTTAATATTTGGTACAGTAGCCTTTGTTTGCAATTACAGAGGTCAAACGTTTCCTGTAGTTTTTCACCAGGTTTGCACACACTGCAGGAGGGATTTTGGCCCACTCCTCCACACAGATCTTCTCTAGATCAGTCAGGTTTCTGGGCTGTCGCTGAGAAACACGGAGTTTGAGCTCCCTCCAAAGATTCTCTATTGGGTTTAGGTCTAGAGACTGGCTAGGCCACGCCAGAACCTTGATATGCTTCTTACAGAGCCACTCCTTGGTTATCCTGGCTGTGTGCTTCGGGTCATTGTCATGTTGGAAGACCCAGCCTCGACCCATCTTCAATGCTCTAACTGAGGGAAGGAGGTTGTTCCCCAAAATCTCGCAATACATGGCCCCGGTCATCCTCTCCTTAATACAGTGCAGTCAGCCCTGTCCCATGTGCAGAAAAACACCCCCAAAGCATGATGCTACCACCCCCATGCTTCACAGTAGGGATGGTGTTCTTGGGATGGTACTCATCATTCTTCTTCCTCCAAACACGGTTAGTGGAATTATGACCAAAAAGTTCTATTTTGGTCTCATCTGACCACATGACTTTCTCCCATGACTCCTCTGGATCATCCAAATGGTCATTGGCAAACTTAAGACGGGCCTTGACATGTGCTGGTTTAAGCAGGGGAACCTTCTGTGCCATGCATGATTTCAAACCATGACGTCTTAGTGTATTACCAACAGTAACCTTGGAAACGGTGGTCCCAGCTCTTTTCAGGTCATTGACCAGCTCCTCCCGTGTAGTTCTGGGCTGATTTCTCACCTTTCTTAGGATCATTGAGACCCCACGAGGTGAGATCTTGCATGGAGCCCCAGTCTGAGGGAGATTGACAGTCATGTTTAGCTTCTTCCATTTTCTAATGATTGCTCCAACAGTGGACCTTTTTTCACCAAGCTGCTTGGCAATTTCCCCGTAGCCCTTTCCAGCCTTGTGGAGGTGTACAATTTTGTCTCTAGTGTCTTTGGACAGCTCTTTGGTCTTGGCCATGTTAGTAGTTGGATTCTTACTGATTGTATGGGGTGGACAGGTGTCTTTATGCAGCTAACGACCTCAAACAGGTGCATCTAATTTAGGATAATAAATGGAGTGGAGGTGGACATTTTAAAGGCAGACTAACAGGTCTTTGAGGGTCAGAATTCTAGCTGATAGACAGGTGTTCAAATACTTATTTGCAGCTGTATCATACAAATAAATAGTTACAAAATCATACATTGTGATTTCTGGATTTTATTTTTAGATTATGTCTCTCACAGTGGACATGCACCTACGATGACAATTTCAGACCCCTCCATGATTTCCAAGTGGGAGAACTTGCAAAATAGCAGGGTGTTCAAATACTTATTTTCCTCACTGTATATATATATATTTGTATTTGATATATCTATATTTTCAAGTAAAGAAAAGTCCCACAGTTCAAATCAAATCATCTTTTATTCATACCGCAACAATTAATTTAATTTCTTACGCTATATAGTATTTTTTACAGTAATTAAATTACAATGCAATTACAAAAAGTTTTTTTGTTTTTGTTTGTTTGTATGTATAAATAATGTATGTATGTATGTAACGATTTAGAGCAATAATGAGAGCCCCACTGATAACACTTTTCTAATCTGGCAGTTTTGTATTATGTCCGCGAGGGGGTGCATGGAGACCACATACACGATCCATTATAAGTTCGTTGCTGCGACACAACTATGGGACTAGAGATTTAACTTTCACATTAACATCAAGTTTTATAGATTAACACAACATTTAAATGAAAGCAAAAAAATAAATAATTAAATAAAACAATCAAACAAAGAAAAAAAAAATCTACATACAAATGACAGTCTTCATACACATGCATGCATGGTTAGTTCAGCATAGATGTGCGCGCGCGTTTGCGCACGTGTGTGTATGCGCGTGGGCGAATGTGTGTGTGTTTGCGCGTGTGCGTATGTGTGTGTATAGGTTTAAGTGGATATGGATTGTTTTTTTTGTTTTTTTTACAAACTGGTCATTACAAGGGTATGATGCTATAAATGTGGTATATGAGGACATTTCTAGTGTCCCCATAATTCAAATCACTTAAAAAAAAAAAAAAACATACTACACGATGTTTTATTGAAAATGTAAAAATGCAGAATTTTTTGTGAGGGTTAGGTTTAGGGGATATAATATATAGTTTGTACAGTATAAAAATCATTATGTCTATGTAGAGTCATCATAAGGATAGCTGCACCAATGTGTGTGTGTGTGTGTGTGCGTGTGTGTTGTTCTTAGTGTGCGCTAATGCACTTACATTAGTGGTGAGAGCAAGTTTCTCAGTGATGTGCTGTCAAGGTGAGAGAGTTAGTGGCAAAGGTCATGTGTTAGGACAGTTAGACAGAAGCAGAATTTTCACATATTTCAATTTTCATGAGAGAAGACTGTGAGCTTAAAATAAGATTAAGATGTTAAAACATTTAGTTCACTCAAAAAAAAAATTTTGTCATTTGGTTGTTTCAAACCAGTATAGCTTTCTTTCTCCCATGAAAAACAAATGATGAGATGTTAGCCAGAATTTTAGCCTCAGTCACCATTCACTTTTGCTGCATATTTTTTTCCATACAATAAAAGTGAAAGGTAGCTAGCTGATGCTAACATTCTGTCTAAAAGACATACGGGTTTGGAACAACATGAGGGTGAGTAAATAATAACAGAATAAAAAGAAAATTATATATATTATTTGTGGTGAATTGTCCCTTTAAGAGTTTGAAAGATCACAAATTATTGTTTGGGTATTTGCACTTGCTTGTGCGTTCTGTTGTCATAATCTACTCCAAAACAAGTTAGTACAAAACAACTTTTTTTATTTATCTCCTATCAGATGAATAAATAAAAAAAAATAAAAAAGAGTACTACTACTACTACTGTAAATGTGTACTGCATATTTATATGTATTTTTCTGTCTGTACCTGTGCCACACTCTGTTCTGATAAAGGATTGTCATCTACCTGTAAAAACAAATGTATAGACATAAATTACAAAACAGTTTACTAACACACACTGCAACAAGCAAGACATATATAACCCTCACACTTAAGTATAGATTACTTGCTTTAAGGATCTTGCACGATATGTCTGGATCTTGCAAATATCGTGCAAGATCCTTATAGCAGGTACTCTATGCTTAAGTGTGAGGCTTAAATATCAACAACACACCACAACTTTAAAATGCCATTATTGTTGTCACAAATAACCAATGAGTGAAAACAGTGTCCTAACGCTGCAGACTTAGAGAAACCATGAAGTCTTTAAACACTGGAGTAAAAAAAAAAAAAAGCTTGCAACTGAACAGCATAAACCATAAGTCAGAAGAAGTCTGGACTGAAACATTTTACGCAGAAATCAAGCCCAGTCATCGATTGAGTGAGTTTATGTGAGCATAAGTCAGAGATGTGACTCAGTGTCCTCCACTCCACAGCAAAAGGTTTATGGTCAGTTGTCAGGGAGCATGCCGAGACCTTTTCTTGATATTGATTGGCTGGTTCTATTACAGCTGTTCCTCTTTTGAGGTTTAAACACGCTTGTGCATGCCATGCAGTTACCTGCCCACTCTCTCATCCTCAACCTTCTCTCTCTCTCGCCATCATCACTAAATTGAGGGGAGAGAGGGAGGGGGGCTGAAGGAGAACTACAAGAGCTGTCGCTTCTCTTCTTGGCCCTCCATGTTACCAGTGATGTAATCGAAAAGAACGAAGCCAAAGGCCTGCTCCGTCCCACACTGACAGGGCAAGAGAGGGGACATTTAGTCTGTGTGTGTGTATTAATGTAAAAGGGACAATTTAGTGTTGGATAGTGTCAAATTTAAAGGTGTAGTTCTCACAAAAATAAAAATTGTCATTATTTACTTACTTACCCTCATGTTGTTCCAAACCAGTATGTCTTTCTTTCTTTCTTCCGTTGAACACAAAAGGAGATATAAAGCAGAATGTTAGGGACTGATAACCCTGTTCACCCTTCACTTTCATTGCATATATTTTTCATACAATGAAAATGTGAAGTGAATGGTGACTGAGACTGCACCTTCTGCCTAAAATCTCCTTTAGAGTTCCATGGAAGAAAGAAAGTCATAGAGGTTAGGAATAACATTAAGGGGAGTAAATGATGACAGAATTTTACGTTTTGGGGTGAATTATCTCTTTCAAACAAGTGGAAATGTTTAATTGAACCAAAAAGAACCCAATAGAACAGAAATGTATACACTTTGATGTTGGCTTGAAACAAAGCCGTAAACTATATTTATTTAATTTGAGGTTTGATTACATGAAGACAAACAGCTTTCTAGCTAGTCAAACAGTATAGGTGTGTCCCAAACCACACACTTCTGCACTACTTTATATACTCTAAAATACAACACAAATAATGTACAAGTACCCAGATGATGCACGTATTCAACCATCAAAACAGATTGTGACATTTTGGACGATGGATGGATGGATGGATGGATGGATGGATGGATGGATGGATGGATGGATGGATGGATGGATGGATGGATGGATGGATGGATGGATGGATGGATGGATGGATGGACGGACGAAGAGACGGACGAACAGACGGACAGTTATGGATGGATGGATGGACGGACGGACAGTTATGGATGGATGGATGGATGGATGGATGGATGGATGGATGGATGGATGGATGGATGGATGGACGAACAGACGGACAGTTATGGATGGATGGACGGACGGACAGTTATGGATGGATGGATGGATGGATGGATGGATGGACGGACAGACAGTTATGGATGGATGGACGGACGGACGGACAGTTATGGATGGATGGATGGATGGATGGACAGACAGACAGTTATGGATGGATGGATGGATGGATGGATGGATGGACAGACAGACAGTTATGGATGGATGGATGGACGGACAGACAGACGGATAGTTATGGATGGATGGATGGATGGACGGACAGACGGATAGTTATGGATGGACGGACAGACGGACAGTTATGGATGGATGGATGGACGGACAGACGGATAGTTATGGATGGATGGATGGATGGACAGACGGATAGTTATGGATGGACGGACAGACGGATAGTTATGGATGGATGGATGGACGGACGGACAGACGGATAGTTATGGATGGATGGATGGACGGACAGACGGACAGTTATGGATGGATGGATGGATCGGACAGACAGACAGATATGGATGGATGGATGGATGGACGGATGGACAGACAGTTATGGATGGATGGACGGATGGACAGACAGACAGTTATGGATGGATGGATGGACAGACGGACAGTTATGGATGGATGGATGGATGGATGGACAGACGGACAGTTATGGATGGATGGATGATGGATGGATGGACAGACAGACAGTTATGGATGGATGGATGATGGATTAATGGACAGACAGACAGTTATGGATGGATGGATGGATGGACAGGCAGTTATGGATGGATGGATGGACAGGCAGTTATGGATGGATGCATTGACGGACGGACTGATGGATTTGGGCAATTCATGCATGATAGAGAGACAGAGAGAGAGCAAGAGAGACAGACAGACAGATGGACAGGCTAAAATTGTTTTATCTTTCCCTTTGTATCAAAAGCATGCCATCAGAGCATCCTGAAGCAACTTAACTAGATGTACAAACAGTTCATTACTCGATGGTTTTCTCTTTTATTCAGTCTCTTACCCTGTAGTTGACCTTCTCAATGACCTGTTGGGGGTCACTCTCCAGTATCACCCTGCACACGCATAAAAGCAACATATGGCCATATAAGGTCATGAATTTGGTCAATACTAAATAATCCCACCATTGAATCATAATGATCTCCCAGTCAGATTCAAGCAATAAGGTATGAGAGGCTGTGCTACATTAATAATTGTAATTATAGTTACATAAAAGCACAAACTTGAGAGCCCTATTACTTTTATAAAATAGCCCCAGACATGTAAACTAAGGTTAATAGTTGGCCTCTATGGGTGATGCAGCACAGAAGCTAGGTGAACACACGGTTGGTGTCAGCTGTTACTATATTGTGTATTTAAGCACCTGCATCATGGCTCAGAACTATTTGTTTTATAATATACTATTTCAAAGAACAGAGATTCAGTTATTACATTTCATGTTACTATATGTGCAATAAAGTACAGCATATATGTGTGTCACTGCTATTCATAGTATTGATTCAAGTAGGATAAGTATCCATTTACCCTCCGTCGATGATCTCATCCACCACCAGGAAAACCCCATCCATATTATCCAACAGAGTTCTCTTTTCCACGTTTTTCCTGTTAGATGAGAATCATCAGGTGATTCAGTCTACATATAGAGATAGATAGCTCACCCTAAAATGAAAATTCTCATAATTTACATACCCTCATGTTGTTCCAAACCCATTTGACTTTTTACTTCCATGGAATGCAAAAGGAGATGTTGCATAGAATGACATTTTCATTGACCACCTTTAATTTCTGCACTTCATGTACTTAAGAAAACGGTTTATTTCAGGGTTTTTTTATGACCTTTTGGCTTTTTAATGGGATAGGGAAATTAAAGAGGTGACAGGAAATGACAGGGAGAAGAGTTGAAATGGGATTGGGAAAGGACCTCACGAGCCAGGACTCAAACTCAGGTCACCCACGATGCATCAGCACCACATGTTATGAGTGCAGCCCGCTAGGATACGGCTCTGACTTATTTCAGGCTTTTGGCAGAAAGCAGTGTTTTGGAACGTCATGTAAACAAGAACATCAATTTCCTTACACCATTTAAGGGATTAAGAGGAAGCGGTTTAACACATCTGGGTTTATCCTGGAAAACACAGCTTATGTGGCCATGTAAATGCATAAATTGTTACAGGTGCAGCAGTGGCGTGCAGTCAACCCCTTCAAACCCTTCAGAGAAGGGGTTCCATAAACTGAGACGGAAACGTTATTTAAATTATGAAACATTCATTGCCCCATTTATTTAACAATGTATGTGCATTAAATAAATAAATGCATTAAAATATTTACTGTAAATATACAAACATCTTTGCATTGTTCCTGTTTGATGGTGTGCAAGCGGTCCGTGGCAACCAATCAAAACTGCTCATTATCACGCTGTAGCTTTACGTTACTGAGTCCCCCTTTCAATTAATTTGTGTTCACTTTGGGGGATTTGGGCGTCAGCAATCTGCACCTTCAGAGCTCCGAGGAGAAGGTGTTATGATTTAAACACAAGACAGGATAGTTTCCCTTCCTGTAGTCGTGTTTCCGTCGCTACCTGAGGCAATGATGAACTTTGGGACATGTCCAGCTACAGGCAGAGCAAGCAGTCTTAAATCCGTGGATGATTTACAAAGAATTACATTATTTTTTTTCAAACGAAGAGACTAATTGACAGCTTTCCTGCAATGTGCATAATCGTAATTTATTGACATGTCAAAGAAACTTTGTTCTCACAATCGCCTCCGTTATATTACACTGCATGCACTGGCGCTACTCCTACCAACAATACAAATAAATGGTTTAGAATGTACACTTTGACTCGTCCAGTGTAGACAGTTCTAGTAAACACTAACAAGCATGCACAGGATGATGATTACAGAACAGGATGGTAAGTGGAGTCCAATTGTGCCATGCATGCATAGACACTCCACCAGTTACAGGGATAATTCCCTAAAAAATGAATATTCTGTCATCATTTGCTCACCCTCATGTTGTTCCAACCCCATCTGACTATCTTTCATCTGTGGAACACAAAAAGAGATGTTAGGAAGAATTTTAGTCTTAATCACCATTCACTTTTGTTGTTTGGAAAAAGATGCAATGAAACTGAATGGTGACTGAGGCTAACTTTCTGTAACATCTAGTGTTTTACAGAACAAAGAAAGTCAAACAGGTTTGGAATAAAAAGAGTGTGTGTGAGAAAAAGAGAGGGAAGTACTGCTAATGATGTTAAATATCTTAAATAAATAAAAAAGTGAAAAAAAAAAAACATACATGCCTCACTGATTTCCGTTTAATGGTCTCAAATTCTGCAGATATTGGAGCATGAACTCACCTGAGCATCTGACTGATAGACTCAAACAAGCAATTCAGCACTGCCATGAGCATGAGCTGGGGTCAAACAAATACAGAAAGAGAGAGAAACAATGCCAAAGTCATAAATGGGTTGAAATGTGTGCCAGTCTTCTTTTTGTTATATTAGCATGCTCATTTGCGAATGAAAAATAACCAAATATCTAACGCTGTCAATCATTATTCATAATGGTCATTAAGAATCACTGTCATGTGAAAATTCATGATTCGTGATGTAATCTGTGATTCAGAGTTCCCACGCTTTTTGACTAATTCGTTTCCATGACTTCTCCATAACCTTTCTAGACATTTGTAATTGCTGGATAAGATAAGATTTTAAAAAATACTATGGCTGTCGATTTAACGCGTTAATACGTGCGATTAATTTTACAAAAAATAATGCGTTAAAAAAATTTAAGCATTTAATCACAATGCTTTCCTGAGAGATTCAAGCTTGTAGTACCACCTGTTTACTCCAGAGGGCAGTAAGTGAAATTTCAGCTGTGTGAGCAACACACAGTTTATTACAGTGAACAAAACATTAACAACTCTTCGGCGGACACACAACATAAACGTGCAAACTAAGGGATCTCAAGATGTGTTTAAAGATTGAGTATTAAACTATATTTCACTTGACACAGTGACCTAAACATTTTATTTTTATGACGCAACACACCCGAGACGCGACACAAGCATGTCTGACGCAGGTCGTACGGTCTTCACCTCATACATATTTAATTACCAACAAGGTTAAGGAGGTGTCCTTTAAACTGTTACACCGGTTTTACCCAGTCAATCTTTATTTAAGAAACATGCTCCCTGAAATAGATCCACTTTGCTCCTTCAGTAATGCTGTAGATGAATCTGCCCCTCACCTTTTTTGGGAATGTGTCCACGCTATAGTATTTTTGAGAAAATTTTGTTTGTTTGTACAAACCTCTATTTTAACTAGTTTTTCTTTGCTTTATACAGTTTTGATAACTTAAGTTAATATTTTCATTTCATTAATTTCCATGAATTTTCCAGGGCTGGAAAACAACATTTTTCCATGACCATGGGAATCCTGGTGATTGGAGTAAAATGGTCTGCACTTATATAGCACTTTTTTAACCTTAGAGGTCACCAAAGAGCTTTACACTGTGTCCCAATCACCCATTTACACACGCATCCATACACCAATGCAAGGCACTAGCCTGCCATTGGGAGCAACTTGGGGTTCAGTGTCTTGCCCAAGGACACTTCGGCATGTGGGCCGGGAATCGAACCGCCAACCATGCGATTAGCAGCCGAACCACTCTACCACTTGAGCCACAACTTACCTCATTCTCCTGAGCACTGCCAACTACATAGAAGAACAAGTCTATGCTGCTCTTGTAGACTATCGTCATTCCCTCTATGAAGGCAATCTCATCTGCACACAGAGAAAGATTTCATTTCAAAATTCACAAGATTTACCATTATTTATATTTAATATTTTATTATATAAATGTACTGACTACAATGATAATGGCTGAGACAACCCTTACAAACAATTACTGTGACAGTACTATGGTACAGTGATGGTATAAAATTATAATGTCATTGTACTTTGATATATACCATGGTACTCAATGATTAACATCTGTTTTTTAAATACAAATACCATGATATTACCATTGTACGTGTACAAAATAAAAACATAGTATAACCATGTTACCGCATTGTGCCATCATGGTACTTTTTTGTTAGTGCAATATACAGCTCAATGCAATGTTAGAGTGCTGTTCGCATAAAAATTATAAGTACGGGTGCTAATACAGTTTTTCTTTTATATATGAAGTATGAACTAAGAAAGCTTATCCCATTTCAGTGTTTTATTTTCATGGGCTAAGTTTAAAAGGTTCAGGTGTCCGATTGTAAAAGTTTAAAATCAATCACAACACTACATCTGCAGAAATGAAAACTAGAGTCAAGAACAACAGTTTCACCTTTCACCGGTTCCACCTTCAAGAGACAATGACAGGTGTGTATTTTTACCACATTATAAACAGTTAACACCTAAACAGGTGAACGGATCAGGGTGGCTTTGTTATCCTGGTGCCATACTCCTTCACCCCACAGGGCAAAAGACAGAACAGACAGAAACAGCTGTGAATGGTAGAACAGGTTCTCCACCCTGTTAGTAATCTGACCTACAGGCCCTGAAGGAACCTTGCAAAGGTGCAGTTCTAGTTTTAGAGCTTGATTCAAATCTGGTTCTAGTATGGGATGATTCTTTTGATTTTTTTTATATAATAGATTAGATTAAGGAGCAGCTGGTCTAAATCAGCACAATAAAATCTCTGCATGCTCCCCTGATATGTAGGGAATAGTGATCTGATCTGAACAGAAGAGAAAGGCTTGAGAGATAGAACATTAATCCAATCATGTCTTGTTACAGAAAGCAAAACAATTTGCAGTGTCGGTTAGTAAAATGCCATTTGAAGGCTGCTTAATAACAAACTTACTGTCGGCCTTATGCGTTTTGTTGAAGACGTTCTTTTCAAAATTCATCTGCTCCTTAATGGAGGGGTAGAGCTCTGGATCATAGTACTGAAATTGCAGAGTTATCACTTGTTATTACACATTAATAGTAATTCATAATGCAGAACTCATATTTTCAAAAAACATATTTTGAGTCTGTTTTTCTAGGTAAACTGATTAAAGCTGTGCAGAGCTGGGGCGCTTAATCTTGCTCCTGGAAATCTAGCTTCTTTTGGAGTTAAGCGCAATTCATAACCCAATGCAAGTACGTGTTGCATTCTAAGCGTTGCCACAAGGGGCGCTATAGCAAGATTAGTGTGAACTGTCTGCTTCTACTGTGAGTTTTCTCTTTCTATTGAACTATTTTCATGGCGGACCAACAGTTTGAAGAGAATATTGCTGAGCAAGTCAGTTGAAGTCAATATATTTATAGCAACTCACTAGAATATCACATCCAGTTTAGTGGCACAGACATTTTAATTTAACTATCGCTTCCTTGAGGGTTGTTACTACCAGAGATTTCTGTTCTGACTGGTTTTTACTCTACAATGGTCCAAGTCCTTACTGCATAGCCAGCTGGTAGCTATGCAGTGTATAAACCTCCCTCCCCTGGCCTCAAGAGGCACACTAGCGACAGACGCTATAGGCTGTAGCCTTTAGCCTCATTGTTAGTGCACCCGCCCCCTATGCTGGGGACCCCAGTTCGAATCCTGTTTGAAGCAGGTCAAGCAGGGCCTGTTACAGTGGTGCCATGACCCAGGTGGGAGAGAGGTTTAGGTGGTGAGTGTAATGGTAGCCATCTGTGTAGTGTATAAACCTCACTCCCATGGCCTCAAGAGGTGCACTAGCGACTGATGTTAGAGGCTGTTGCCTTTAGCCTCCTTGTATGCACGCCCACCTCCCACGCCTGTTCGAATCCCTTTCGGCACAGGTGGAGCATTTACATACATTTACATAACATTTACATACGTACATTTTGTAATGACCACTGCAACCATTTTTGTTTTATATGATGCAGCTTACTTTAACGTTTAGAAACTCTCCAAAACATAAAATATTGTATGTATTGGGTAGTTTGATAATGATATTAACTGATTCATAACATGTCCAAATAATGTTAAAAAATAAAATGAAATGACAGAATATTGCAATAGTAAAGGCTGTGGCTGTGCACCTTTGAAAGCAGTCTGTTTCCATCATTGTCTAAGATGAAGATGGTCTTCACTGTGTACAGCGATGGTTCCTGATTGAAAATAAAAGATTAATAGCCATTCAGCATTCATCATTAGCAAAGTTTTCAGATCACAGATGTCATAATAGTCTTCAAATATTCTTCATCATAATCCTAAAAAAAGTCATTCATGTGACAAAAGGTATGCAAACAGACAAGGCAGACAAAAGTGTATAAAAAGAGTCTGTCTGGCTCACAGTCTCCACTGCATTCACTGGGTCCATCCGGGCCAAAGTTCTGTCATGCACTGACTGCCGTTGATTCAAAGTCTGAGTGTATCACAGAACTTGAGCCAGGTGAACAGAAGGAAAAATGTCTTGTTAATTCATCTGGTTGCAGACTATGAAGGAGGATTCTGTTTGCCGTTGCGTCTGGTTTGTCAGTCTCGATATGTACTTTGGGGCCAAACAAGGTAAACTCCGCCTTTGGTAAACTGCAACATGCAAAACCATCTATAAAAAGTGTCCTCAAAGACTCTTTAACTACTACAAGCTCTGTTTAACCCATAAAAGCATATCTTTAATAACCCAGGACCACATTTCACCTCACCCATTATTAATTATGCCCACACCTCTTTAGTTTTCTCAACGTTTCTCTTATGAATAGTGAAACACACCAAAAAATGTTTTATATATATATATATATATATATATATATATATATATATATATATATATATATATATATATATATATATATCATTGTTTATTACAATACAAATGACAACATAATCATGCTGTTTGACCATGGTGAATTATCAATATTCCATATGCATGTACACATATTCATGCTATTTCTCACTTAAGGTGGCGCTGATGTTGACTTTTTGAAACTTCATGGAAGTAAACTATAGCAAGTGTAACACATGAACAGAGTGATTTGGGTATTTCATTTGGGTATATTACTGAAATGATGTTAGATGTGCATCTATTTAGACTCAATAAATGCTTGAGAAAATGTATATGTAATGTGTGGTTTATGTGTAGCTCAATATGTTTCGTGAAATTTTGCATTTGTTGCATCATCTCTTTGATATATAAAAATAAACATATCTCAAGTCAACATTTAGCAGAATATATTCTATTCTATTATTTTCTAATTGTCTTGAAAATGCTTTAAACATGTACACTCCCTGAGCATTTTGTAGATTCATGTCTAAAGACCGAGTATGAAATAATGTTTGGTTAACCCATGCATTTAAGGGGTTTTCAATCGTTTTCCAGTGTAAACATGCACTAGACCAGAAGTGTAGACTTGGGCATATGCAGGCATTGCGTTTGCCCTAAGCGATGATACGTATGGCCGCCAGAACATCGAGTAGGCTTTTGACCCGGAACTTTCAATCTACTATAGTGATACCGCAGCTCCGTTGAGTGACTGTGTTTTTCATTTTATTTTAAAAAGATTACTGAGCTTCTCTCTAAACACGAATGGAGCAGCAGGAGCGCAACTGACGTCACAGGCAAGACAGACAGCCTGACTAATCTGATCCACCAATCAGAACGCTCATTTCAGACGCGATTGGATATTTGCCAACCAATCATATTATCAGTTTTCGTAAGGGGCGGGACATTTACAGCGTCTAATGCTCTTGCACAAGCACCCCTGAAGTAACCATAACTTGCGCTGTGAAATGTATTTCCCTGCTAAACGTTAATATATAAATTTAAATTTAACGTAAGCGATCAAACTTGATGCTAATATACATACATACATATATATATATATACATATATATACATATATATACACATATACACATATACATATACACACATATACATATACATACATATACATATACATACATATACATATATATATATATATATATATATATATATATATATATATATATATATATATATATATATATATAGGCCTATATTGCCTTTTACTGCAGTCAGTGGTGCCTTTTTCTCGTGATGTCAACGCATTTAAATTTATATTTCTATGTAGGAAAACTATTTCACAGAAAAGCACATTATGGTACACAAATAAAACACAACCATTCATTTTTATGTAGGCTATAAATGGTAATAAAAGGGAGGCTTTACGTGTGAACGGCCCATATGCTTTGCTACAAAATAAGTGCTGCTGCTTTGCGACTGCTGCAGATCTTTAGCACTAGGATAGCTGTTGTCTATATAGGTCAACCCGTAATACTATTAAAATGGTCATGGCAAGTAATAACACTGATCTGCTCCAAGTATCCACCTGTGGAATCAATCACGCGCACCATCCAGGCAGCGCGCTCTCAGCTCCGGCGGATTTGTAGACGCATCGAGGACGTGGCATCCACGTCCCTCTCTGAAAACCCACATCTTCCACTTCTAGACGAAAAAACTTTTCCAGCAAACTGACCAAAAGTGGAGGATGGCCATAAACAAACCCGTAAAATCTCAATTATTATGTGAACCTCGCTATATTCGCATACGATCACTACAATGTATCAACAGTTAATTGTTCGCATGCCATATTAAAAATAAAACGTTATGGTTCGCTCGGCGAAGAAACCGGATCGGATACATTTCGCTTTCGCGAGACAAAAATGCATGCACGCGCGTTTGTAATATGACATTATTTTATACATATCCAGGAGTTTTAAACTGGAGTGCGTCTTATAGTGCTGTTTCCAAGTTAGCACGGTAAGCCGTACATTAATAGAAAGAGCAAATAGTTACTTTTAAAAAAACATATTTATCACGTAAACTGCGCATTAGCTGCCACATGTAGTCTATCTACTGTGACTGTGTGACAATAAGTAACATAAATTAAAAATAGCAATAAAGTAAACAAATATCCTACCAAAGCCGCGGAGTCCATTGTGGCAGCTCAGTGTTGACGTGGACAGCTTTGAGCTGTCATTACAGTAGCGCTCCTAAAACCCTCTGACTCACAGGGGGCGGATCTGCAACTACTGCCCTGCAGCCGCCATGTTGGCTCGAACACACCAGGTTTGCTCCTGTATTAGATCCACAATGGCGGCATTGAACGTGCCCTCGCGTGTCTCATCTGCTGTCGCGTTTGTTGAAGTCAGTCTTGGGATGTGAATCGGGGTGAATCGTTTTTGGCGTCGTGCCATTTGCTCCAATGAGTAAACCATTTTTGCGTCGCAGGGGTAAAATGTCATAGTACAGGTGACATCTTCCAACTGTGAAAGACAATTTCTGCCACGTTGAAAAACAATTCGTGCTTTAGGAAATCATAGATTTACGTGCCCAGCACCACCACTGTTGGGCCCTTGAGCAAGGCCCTTAACCCTATCTGCTCCAGGGGCGCCGTATCATGGCTGACTCTGCACTCTGACCCCAGCTTAGCTGAGATATGTGAAAACTAATAAATTTTCACTGTATATATGCAAAAAAACTGTGTGTATAATGTGTGACCAAAATAAAGGATTCTATTCTAGATGAGATACTAAGTCATATTTACGAGATAAAAATAATTATTATAAGATTAAAAGCCATAATTTATATATAAAAGTCATATTTGCAAGATAAAAAGTCATAATTATAAAATTGAAATCCATAATTTTGATATAAAAAATACAAATTGATATACTAAGTAATTTTTATAGTCATAACTATAAAAAGTAATAATTTAGATATAAAAGTCATAAATATAATACTAAGTCATATTTATGAGAACAAAATCATAAAAATCATATTTTGTGATTATGATAATGAGATAAGTCATATTTACAAGATAAAAAGTCACTTTTTATAAAAAGCAAAAATTGAGATACTAAGTCATATTTACAAGATAAAATCATAAATATAAGATTAAAATTCATAATTATAAAAGTCATAATTTAGATATAAAAAGAGATAATTATGAGATAAGTCATATTAACAAGATAACATTTTTTTTATAAAAAGTAAAAATTGAGATACAAAGTCATATTTACAAGATAAAATCTTAATTTTAAGATTAAAAGTCATAATTATCAAATTAAAAGTCATAATTATGAGATACTAAATCATATTTACGAGATAAAAAGTCATTATTATTAGATTAAAAGTCATTTTTATAGAAAAGTAGTCATATTTATTAGATCAAAATTGTTTTAATTATAAGTTAAAAAGTAATAATTTTGATAAAAATATCATAATTATGAAATACTAATTCATAATTTTTAATGATTATAAATAGAATAATTATGACTTTTAATATCCTAATTATGATTTAGTATGTCATAATTTTGACTTTTTATATTATAATTACATATATTCTTGTTTTAATGAATCCTGAGCAGTTATAGATTTAGATGTCTATCAGTTATCCTGTGACACTTGTCCCATGATCCAGAGAGAGAGAGAGACAGACAGACAGACAGGCAGGCAGGCAGACAGAGAGAGAGAGAGAGAGAGAGACAGAGAGATAGACAGATAGATAGATAGATAGATAGATAGATAGATAGATAGACAGACAGACAGACAGACAGACAGACAGACAGACAGACAGACAGACAGACAGATCCTTCCTCACGGTAAATACCATTTGATATGCTATTTTTGGACAGTGAATTAGCATACACGTCCCCCAAACTCTGTCAAATGGTGTGAGTCGTCTTGCTGAAAGTAAACCGAAAGTTTAATCACGTCATAAAGGGAGGAGACCTTCCACCTCTTACTCATGTCACATAAAAACGCCCACAGTACAGTTCTCTGATTCAGAATAACCTGCTCTCACTTCTTGATTGCACCCTCTCCAAGGACAAGGTAATTGAATGTTTTATTAACTAAATTATCTATAAATAATAATAAAAACAAATATTTTGAGTTCATACTGCGCGAGCTGTTTTGAATGTCTTACAGGTAGGCTTTATTATGATACTATCCACATTTAAACAGTTCCTCTAAAACGCTTAAAATCACATCAAATGTTTAAGTTAGTAAAATTATTGACAAGATATTAATAATGTGGCAAGGACGATTGTGCCACTCACTGTAAATGTGTAGCCTATATGTTTGCATCGCTCATAATCCACTGTGAACCCGCCAAACACATTTGGGAACCAACTCGTAACGTTTTAAGAACGTTCTTTTTAGGTTTTCTTTATTTTTATTACCATTAACGGTTTTTAAGGAAACCTTAAACACCCTGGAACACGAATGTTTATTACATGTGAAACATTTTGATTACATCACAACGTGTCTCAAATAAACCATTGCCTTGTTATTTAGAAATACTGAAGTAGGTCAACGGAGTGTCATGCTTTAATGAATGGTGTTTATGGCCCTTGCGCATTATAGAGTGTTGTTGCGTGCTGTCGTAATGTACGCAGTTTCGCGAAGCCCTTTATTGTACCACTTTGTTTACTTTGGTAAATTAAATTAGTTCTTGAAACTACCTGAAAATAGTTCATTCATGTTTGGACCGTTTGCCTGATGTGTATGCATTAACTAATCCAACTGCATCATACAGTCATTTAAAACAGGTACATTATGATAGCCTAACATTACTCTTTTCTGTTTCAGAATTTTATGTGACTATTTTTTTCTAATAAGCTGGACACAAAGACACACTCAGTGAAGTTGAGACCATATAAGCTCATTCTTTGCTCTTGGCATTGGTTTGGGCCATGCTGGACCTGAAGAAGTACCTCACAGAGGGCCTGATCCAAGTGGCTATTGTTCTCAGTCTGGCTGGGATGCATGTGGACGTGGATCCTTACCTGCCCCCACTCAGCGAAATCATTTTGGACACCAGTTCAGCTATACCTCAGACCCAATTCCACAATCTTCAAAACATCCTGGATGGATGTAACCTACATCCAAAGAGCATAGACCTAGATGGGTTCTTCACAACCCGCAGGCTCTTGAGTTGGGTGCGATCCCTCGATCGTCTGCAGGTGCCAGCAGCGGAGCTGGATGCCTGGTTGGTCCACAGGGAGCCTGAGAATGGAGTGTCTATTTCGGCCCAGATGGGCCTGCTTGTGGAGGATGATGGACTTGAGGATGCAGAGGACTCCTCAGAGCTAAGCATGAGGTTGGGAAGTGGAGGAGAATTGGGATATGACATAGCTGAAGATGAAACTCTAGGCACTTTGGGGCATATGTCAAGAGGCCTCAACCATTCAGACCACGATGACCTAATTAAAGAGGTAAAAAAACAATGAAGCCAAAAGTATTTACAGCATTTTTGGATGAAACCTGTTTTGTAGTTTCTTGCATAATAGTTCAAGCAAATACTTGTGCAAGGGAAGTTGGTGCAAGCAACACCATCCATGCAAGGGTGATTCATCATTAGTAATTAATTTAAAGTCTTTAAATAAAGACCCTTTAAAAGCCTTTAAAAGTTAATGACATTTGACTATTACATGTGCAAAATAGCCAGTGAACATTTAATTGACGTATTGTTTTGTATCTAAATTTTGCCTATTTTTTCAGATTAACAATTTTGATTGATTCACATATTGAACATAGTAAAACGAAACATATATACACAGAATCAACAATTAACCCCCATTATATCAATATAAAATCTTAAATTGCATAAGGTGTACCCTTGTGTCTCTAGATGCAGACTTGACATTTTTTAGAATCCTAGCCCACTCTCCCTCCTCCAATACAAGTTCAAATCTTTCTGCCCATAATCCCTTGAGAGAAGTTGAAGCTCCGTCCCCCAGACTCTAAATTAGCAGGGAGTAATAAACTGATGCCTCGTGACCTTTTCCAAAAGCAGTAATCACCACTCCCAGAGTATCTGCCGCTTTAGTGGGGTGTATGCTACTCCCAAAAATAGAACAGAGCAAGTGGCGCAGCCTTATATACCTAAAGAAAACTGAGATCTGGGGATCCCAAAATGTTACCAATGAAGCCAAAAGCTTCCCTGCTTTGTCCCCAGACTCAAAGTATGACTGTTTTTCCCTGAATAGACAAAACTCCTCCTTCCGCAACAAAATAGTATTATATCTGTATTTCAAGCAGGTCAATTCTCTCGCCATCAGATGACATTCAGCTCTGCCTCTGCACTTTTAATATTCCCTTCCGACTCTACGAGTTTTTGTGCTTTGGATTTTTTGATGAATGAGGCATACTGTATGATCCGACCCCTAAGAAACACCTTAAGTGCCTCCCAAGCCACGTCCACAGAGGATACTGAGGACCACTTGGTCTCCATATAAACACTGATTTCAGCATATAACATTTGTTGGAAATCAGGATTTTGCAAAAGAGATACATTAAAGCACCAACTATATGATTTTGTCCGTATGTGGCAACACCTCTAAACACACCAGGGACGATCTGAGAATACAATGTTTCCAATTGAGCAATCGACACCTGATGAAATAAGAGACTTAGATATAAAAAAATCTATTCTAGAATAAATCTTATGGACTGATGAAAAGAATGTATAGTCCCTACCAGATGGGTTCAAAAGTCCCCAAATACATGTAAGACCAAGATTTTTACATTTGAGTCCATCAATAAATTAAAGTCTCCTCCCAATATTATATCATGAGGGGTGCCAGCGGCTTTCAACATCCCTTCAAGATCTATAAAAAAGCCTTGATCTTCCACATTAGGTGCGTAAATATTAGCCAAAATCAACCTTTGGCCATACATTTTTGCTGAAACAACAATGAATCTTCCTAATTTATCTTTACTCTGTTTGAGACATTTGAATTGCAGATGTTTACTTATTAATGTAATGACTCCCCTGCACTTACTTGAGCCAGCACTAAAGAAAACATGCCCACCCTATAACGTTTTCAGCTTCCTGCAGTGAAAGATGCATTTCTTGAAGAAACACTATATCACATTTCTTTCGTTTAAGAAAATTTGACATTTTGACATTGATTGTGTGTCAGCAACAGAATTAGAAAGACCACATTCCAACATTAGTCCAATAATCAAACCCCAAACTTCCCCCAGAACCAAACAAACAGAAAACAAAGTGTGCATTAGCCCCACACACGACAGTGCCAACCTGTGTTTGAGTCCATCCCTCAAAAAGTCCATGTATACCTACGAGAACACCCGCAACAATTTGCCATCAGATTGCTCAATACCGGTGTTGCTATACAGTTCAGTGAGTAAGGTCCACTCGGCTGCAAAGCGAGCGCCATGCAATGACCTACTCATTGCTGTGGGCATGTAACGTTGATTGACGTATTACAGCAAGATCCTCCAAGTCAGCAACAACCTTCTTCAGCACTGCCGTCATGCTTGACAACTGATGCTGAATCTTTTCCACCGAATCGTCCAAATTGAGCCTCCGGAGGGGCTTCAGCTTGAGCTCGCAAGTGTCTTTAAATGTCTCCAGGTTCTGAGGATTTTGTATTCATTGACATATGTCCTTCCTAGAACAGTTAAGAATCAGGGTATATCGAATCTCACCGGTTTATGACATAAAAAGTATTAAAACCAGTAAAGTGCACAGAGCTCGCCGTTCACACGTCCGAACCGCGCATGGCATCACGTGACCTTCCACTTTAGCGTTTTTAAAGATTTAAGCATTTCAATTTCATAACAAAATTACATCAAATTCAATTGCGTGTTTTTAACCAAATAAAAATAAAAATACTTAAAATATTTAGGTTTTAAAAATTCTTTTTTTTTAGGATGAGTCAATTCAATTAGATGGAATTTTGTTATGAAACTGAAATGCTTAAATCTTTCTAAGGTTACATTTCCTCATGGCTTACAATTTCCATTTAAATTCTTCTCTTTCAAAATAAGGGATTGTTTTACCTTTGTATATTCACATTATCAGCTGAAATATTACACTTGGCAGACACTTGCAAAAATACATTGAGGTGGCTGGATTCAAGTTAATGCAGGACAAAATAACACATTGAATAGTGACAATCCATCACAATGCTTTTTTTGTTTGTTTGTTTGTTTGTTTTGTTAATTAAAATATGTAAAAAAAATAAATAAAAAAAAAGCTTGTAGCTTTACCATATTACTCAAACTGTACATGTCCATTTCAATTCTGAAAACACACAACCAAACAGCACTGGCCCAATACCAGGAATGTTTTGTCTGGATATTCTTACTGATTTGTTATTGAGTTGGACAGAAGTGCGTGTCCCTGTCTTAACCCTCTGTCTTCACTGCACTGTTCATATTGCTGCACAGCTGAGTGTTAAGCAACACAACATTTGATATGACTCGTGGATGGAAAACATAAACTTGGCTGGGTTTCCCCTCCATTCGTTATTTAACAGTTGCATGTTGTTGTGTTTACTGTTCGTGAGACGTTCTTGAGACCCAGAGATTTTAGGTTAACGGCTAAAATGTGATTGCTTGTATGTGTACTTGCATGTCACATACAGTATTCATTTCTTTCAGTACTGTGAGCAGCATTTTTGAAATAAGCAGAAACAAACCAAGAAACTTACATAGAAACCATGCCTGTCCCTAAAACCATAGATATTATATGTAGATTAACACTATCTGCTAATCTGATCTGATTTCTCAATTTAGATAAGGACACGTGAATTGAAAAATAATTGACTTTGTAAAAGTATTTGTTCTATAATGGCCATTCAAAACATGATAGACAGAAGGAAGAAGCAGAGTCTCTTTATACTATGCACACACAGGGTCATGATATTAGTTCATTGAAGAAATTAAATATAGAAAGAAATTCACCCACCATTAGTTTTAATCAATCATCAATGCTCTTTGGCTTTATAGTTAACCAGACTGATCTCACAGTGATATATTATTGAAATGCGAAACTGCCTCCAGTGGCCAAAGCGGTCAGTGTTGTTAGGCATATGGGCACGTGTTAGCTCCATTTTCCATGTGTATTGTCCATGGAGGGGTGCCAAAAGAGAGTTTGCATGGAGGGTGTATGCATTAGCTATTCTGGCTGGAATTTTTTTCAGTGTGATCTGAGATAAAGAAGCACAATTTAGGGGGGCCTGGGTGGCTCAGCGAGTAAAGAGTCTGACTACCACACCTGGAGTCGCGAGTCTGAATCCAGGGTGTGCTGAGTGACTCCAGCCAGGTCTCCTAAGCAACCAAATTTGCCAGGTTGCTAGGGATGGTAGAGTCACATGGGGTCACCTCCTCGTGGTCACTATAATGTGATTCTCGCTCTTGGTGGGGCGCGTGGTGAGTTGTGCGTGGATGCCACAGAGAATAACATGAACATCTCCACAGGCGAGTTACTACGCCACCACGAGGATTTAGAAAAGGAGAGAAAAAAAGAAGCACAATTTATGATAACAGTGTGGTCAGATTTTACTGCTGATTTGAAATATGTACTTTGATCTTAATCTTGACTATCCGTTTTGGAGATTTCAGTCTTTCCTGCAGGAGCTGCACTGTCATGCCACTTGTTTACACAGAAATTAGCTGCCCAGGAGTGTTCCGAATATGGCCGCAGAGTGACCTGACTTGCTAAAAATACTTATAATGTTATAATACGTAATGTTATGAGGAAAAATGTAACCTCTGAATCGCTCTCATCACTCATTATGCACAATACATTTTTGATTACTTCCTGGTTTCATCGCTGTGTCCGAATCCTCTTCCGTAAGGTGGTTTATCATATGACCCATGACAGACTGCTATTATATGCATCCAGAAGGAGTGTCTGCCTGGCTGTGCAACCACATTATTTACATTTGTGGGAAGTTCAGGGCACTTTCTTTTGCTTTCTTCACCCATATATAAACTCAGTGGCACAGCTAGAGAAATTTCACCAGGAAACTTTTTTACTTTCAATTCCTCCATCGGTGCTTTTGAATTTCAAATAGAAACCACACACCCTGTCTAGAACCTACTGACTGAATTCCCCTTGAGTAAGGACCCTCTACTTAGAAACAGTTGCCATGTGTTTGTCAAGTCCCCACATGTACAGACCAGATCAGATTTGACAGGTTTTCAAGCACATGATCCGCAGGGCTATTTCTGAACCACGGGCCATCTTGTTTGTTAGTGTGGTACAAAAGGCTGCATATTTGGCCCTATGGCACATTTGACCACACCTCACTGTCTGTCCACAGTGTTACTGGATTAGACGACTGTTTTTACCCCAGGGTTTAACAGATGCATGCAAGTAGGCTGAAAGTCTTTGTGTGACAGATACATAAATGTTACAAATGTAAAATTACTGAAGCACTACAAGTACTGATGCTAATGTGGTACCACAGTCAGTTAACTGATATCAGTCGATCAGTCTAGCCAAGGACTCTAAGCTAATAGCAAAACCACCTCAATTCAATGTATACTGTACATAAATACAAAAATGTTTTAACTTCTCAAACGATCCAGTGATGGAATATTTTTGTTTCCATTCTGAACATACCTCATCTAGTTAATTCATAGGTAAATCATTAACATTAACATTACCTGGACTCAAAATGCACACAGAAAATTATGTATTTGTAGTACAGTATAGTAAAAAAAAGTACAAATACTACATTTTTGTACGTAACCCATGTGTGTCAATTTAAAAAAGGTACTCAGAGGTCCTTAGAGGACAAAAATATCCACATCAAAAACTGCCATAATAATATTATATATTAATATTATTTTCCACTTTCAATTTTTCAATCTTTTTAACCAACATCAGCCCTGACCATAACTACCAAATATTCACTAATTTTCATGATTTTAACCCTTTAAATACAAGTTTGTTTACATAATGCCATTGTTGTTTTTTACACACGCACACACATTTCTCAATACACAAATACAAAACATACTCTGACATCCATACCAACACACCCACACAATTTTAGCTGCATCATTTATTCAATTGGCCTGCAGTGCTCTATAATACAGCAAACTATAGAAAATAGGGGAAAAGCCTGTATTTGCTCCATAGGCTAAATGTGAGAAAAATGGCACCATCTCATGGAACATATGAAAACTTTATATTTTGAAGCCAGGGCTCCGGAATGAAAGCATAATGTCATAGAATTCATGTTTTTATATTTTAATGGCACTGGGATCAAATATTGTCAAAGGGGACATTTTTGCCTTAAGGTCCTGAGTGTAACTATTTTGTGTACAGAGTGTATTCTAGATGTACAGTATTATAGGAACAAAATTCTCCCCAAAAATACACACCTTTGGCAAAATGTATGCCGTTGGCATAAATCCAAATGAAGACAACAATGTCCAGAAAGTCGCTCAAGGGTTAAGTACATTTCTGAGGATTTCTACTTTACTTACTAAATATTTCGGTTTAGTTTCCTTTTAATTTTTACTACATTTTAAAGAGAAAATTAATACCTCTACTCTGATTCATTTGTCCAGATGATTTAATTACCTTTGTGACTGCGCATTGCAAAACAACAATAACAAAAAACACAACTGCAAATGTAAACTGTATGCAGCTTAGGATGTCAAATCATTTGATCAGTTTGATTATTATGAATCAGTGAAATTGGCCATTCATTCCACTAATACAAATCAAAATAACAAGAGAAACACTGCGTATAATGCGTGTTGTTTCTCCGCTGCAGAATCAAAAGGGAACTTCTTAAGCTTCATGTTTGGCTTAAACATAATGAAGAGATCCTATTTTTGTACCTAAACATAATTTTATTTTTGCTGACTGCTGTACAACTAGGAAGATAAGCAAACTTGATGAGAGGGGCAGGAACCAGAGACATATCAAAATCCCCCTCCCTGCATCAATGTAGTTCAAACAATGGCAGCTGTACTTGACCAGGCAGGCTAGTTGTGACCCCAGACTAGACATTTGACTGCACTTAAACATGCCCAAGCATGTGCTCGCTTGGATCTTGGCGTCCACATCACCAGTCCGGCTAGTTTTGTAATCTGAGGAGACATGTACATTTGCTTTCGCAACGCCTGTTTACTGGCTACTGATCAGTTGTCCAGGACCCTTCCTCCAACAGATAGTACAGGAAGATATCTTTCAGTGCTCCACATACCTTAAGTTTAAAATGTAAACAGACACATTGACCTTGTCTAGCCCCCTCTCTGAATGAGCATATGTTTGGAGGTGAAATGTGGTGCTGTTGAAGGTGTTTTGTATCCTATTTCTTTGAATAAGCTGCACACCCTTACTCTGGGGGACTTGGTTTGTTATTCCCCTAATACTAAAATGTTTTAGACTACTTTCCAAATGGACTACAAACATCTCTGGTGGCTAAGGGGACTACCAATAACAACAATAACAGCACAGACACCAATCAGCTTCATTAATCCCTGTCCAGACTAAGGAAAGGTTAGGTCTATTTATAGTCAAAAACTGATTGTTTGAAGTGTCTGCAAATGTGTGTCCCATATTGAAAAGTAATAATAACTTGATAAAAATAGAGTGACAGTAATTAATTCATTGAAACCTGAGGTGGGGGAGTTTAAGGCAAGAGCCTATGATAGCTACAAGATGATAACTTCATAGTACATCATTTTATGACTGGATATAAAGCATCCCGTAAAAGTGTAACGCTCAGTTTGTGCTAATGATTTATGTATAATTATCAAACCAAGCAATAATATTTCTCAGTAAGATGTGTCATGCCACACTTTTACCCTCACCCCTTATATTAGGTAGGCTTATATACAGTATGTACATGTTTGAATATTATATAAATATTAATAATGTTTACTCTCAGGGCCTCAAATACATCATGAGAGCTAGACATTTGAAAGCCACCATTCTCTTGTATCTGCAATATGTATAAGTATTTGTGCATTTTACATTTGATGCTATTTTTTTTTGTTCGACTTACCAATGGAGATAAATAAAAGAAATCCAGTCACCAGCATTGCATCATAAAGATGGACCATCCTGACTCACCTAAGCACTAGTTTATTTGCAAAACCTTCAATTGCATTCCAAAGCTGATATGGCCACGACTCCAAACATTCCTGTCCATTTGGGAACATTTCTGTATTTCCTTCTTGCTGCCTGAAAGTGAGAAAGACTACACTTACTCCTTCATTTTTAATTTGCAGGAAGGAGATGGTATGTCTTTATTGTGGGAACAGGGACCTCCGCAAAACATCCACCAGGACCAGTTGGAAAATGTAGGAATCCAACCTCTCACCTTGTTTGATGATGATGAGGAGGAGGAAGATGAGTTTATGGTGGATGGCTGGACAAATACAAATCCATTTAGCAGCCAAATGTTTGGAGAGGATGTGCAGGTATGATGGCTTTGTTTTAAGTGAATATACCTAAAAGTTTTCTTAAAAATCAATTTACCCTATAATATAAAACAATATTTAATATAACGTAATGTGAAAGAATTGAAGAGTAATTTCCAGCAGAATCACTTTGAATATATTTGCTTAAATATTTGCACCTTTTGGACACATGGTTGGTTGTAGGCAAGCGTGCAGGACACATTCAACACAATGGGTGTGTAACGTGATCAGTGGAAAAGAGGAGGCGAGAACAGGCTTGACAATATAAATAATGGTTTAATTAACAACTTAAATAAAAGACAAACACACACTTGACGGACATGTCCGTAAACGATCTCTCTCTCCCGCACGATCCTCTGCAGTCAACCTTTATCCCTCTCGAAGACTTGATTAGCCTAATACGGGACCGGGTGTGTAAGATCATGACCCGGCCCCACCCTCCGCCTTGCCACAGGGTGAAAAAAGGAGAAAAAGTCACAGACACTGTCGTACCTTACAAATCTTTGACATAGTATCATACCTTTATAATTCTTCAGAAGGTCTTTGACAGAAACGTTGCAGTCTAATAAGATTAGCAAACTATAACCAATTATATTTACATAAAAATGTGTACACTGACCTAGTGTTACAAAGTATTGAGTTTGTGAAGCCATGAATTGGATGAAAAATACCTTTTGAATCCACATAAAAGGTGCATAATGTAGAATTTGGCACTGAATGCCTCACTGCAGATTTGCAAAGGCTGCTTAGTTGTAGTCATAAATATGAAAGCTGTCTGTTTGATGCTAACCTTGATTAAGACTTTCCACATTCCTGTGCAGTGCAACATTGGCGCCTTTGTCTGACCTTGACAGATAACAGTGATTTGAGATTCATTAAAGCTTTTCCTAAAGCTCACATTCTCCTCTTTCAGTTGTCTGGCATAAGGGAGGACACTTCTCTTTCCATTGAAGAGTGCTTGCGTTTCATCGATGTTAACTTCTCAGAAGAGGATCCAGAGGTAAAAACCTACAGGACATATCACCCTTTAGTGCTAGAAAGAGAAAGAAAGACCTGAAGGTAAATTTAAAAGCTCAAAATATTCCTCATGTATTTATTTTCTCAGCTGACAGGTCCTGATGTTCAGAATGTAGAAGAACATACACTTAATTTCCAGAGGCCCCTCATCTCACCCTTTTTGCCTGAACAGGAATCCACATTCAGCCTAGAGCAACAGTGGCAAGATGTTTTGGCCATCATGGAGTCACAGGTAACCATTTTACAGACAATTTATTTATTGTTTTGAAGTCTTAAGTTTCAATTATCTGTGGACTTTTTCTGTGGGTTTCAACTTGTTTTACTTTACAGGGCATGGATACAGTTGAAACAATTAGTGATTCTGTCCTCAGTATGAGTGAGTCAGACAGGAGTGTTGGATCCATGGAAAACTTAATTCATCAGGATGTTAGCCTTCACCAAGCCACCCTGCCACCAATCACAGAAGGTCCCAGCACAAACAGCATCATGACGGATGAAAACTCCATGCAAAATCTTAACTTGGAAACCTCTTCTAATATAAATGTAGCTTTTGAAGACTCTGATATCATAGATCTCCTTCTGACCCCTGGGACTAATAGTTCAGTTAACAGTAACAACCTACCTGCCTTGTTTGAGCAAGAAGGCCTAACAGTCCCTTTAGATTCTCTTTTGGAAGAGGCCATGCTTGATGAAATTGGCCTTATCGATTTTGCTTTGGAAGGATTTAGCCAGACACAGCCTGCCCAATTTGAGGAGCAAAACAAAGCAGATTCTGACTCTGGTTTATCCCTGAACTATAGCCAAAGCCCCACTTCCACTAGTAGATCTATGTCTTCTAGTTCCTTATCATCTTCATGCTCCTCATCACCTTCCAGCCCATCACCTGGTTTCATGCCTGAGGAAGGGGCTGTGGGCTACACCAATGTCAAGGAAGAGGAAGGAGCTGTAGGTGGCTACACGCCAGAAGAAACAAAAATGTGTCATAGAAGTTATTTGGAAGCCAGGCAGTTTCATCGTCTCCCCTGGCTTGAGCACATTGGACATGATCACACCTACAACCAACCTCAATCTTTCAGTCAGAAAAAATATACAAAACACCCCATCGATGATCCATTTGAGGAGAACACGCTGGATCATATGTCGAGTCGGGATGAGAAACATGCTCGTGCCTTGAATATTCCATTCCCCAACGAATGTATCATAAATTTACCTGTTGACGAGTTCAATGAGTTGCTAGCAAAATATCGTCTCAACGAGGCTCAGCTCACGCTTATCAGAGACATACGTCGCAGGGGTAAAAACAAAATGGCCGCACAAAACTGTAGACGAAGGAAACTAGGTATCTTACTGGGATTAGAGCGTAACGTAGATGGCCTGCGACGCCACCGTGCTAGACTGCTCAGGGAAAAGTCTGAGATCTCGTGCTCACTCAGGGAAATTAAGCAAAGCCTAAACAGTCTGTATCAAGAGGTATACGAGAGGCTAAGAGAAGAACAGGGACTGCTCTACTCTGACAACAACTTCACCTTGCAGCAAAACAGCGTCAGCCCTGTTACACTTGTTTCACAACGCAGATCAAATTCTCATTCCAAACGTAAACTTGGCAAGAGACAAAAAGACAAAAAGTGAAAGGGAAGACTAAGATGATAAGCTAATGTTCATTAGTTCTGCAGGCTAGACAATGGAATTACAAGATCCAGTGAAAACAGGCTCAGGAGAAATGCTCTCTGCTTAAGTCTACCTGCAGGTTTTCCATGGTTCAAAGGAAATTTGCACCAGGCAGGGTGTTTTTAACCCAAGGGATCATACATAAAAATTCACTACACAGCCTGTGTTGGCACATAACGCAACATCCACAGTTGTAAGACAAGGCAAATAATGCAAAATACATGGAAAGGAGGGAAATTCAGAGTGGGCTACAAGAAATTAGGCCATTTTCATGGACTCGATGTGAACATGACATTGCATGCTCCACAACAGACATTAACCAGACAATCCATGCAACATTGCCTTGCCAAAGTGTGCACTTGGGAGTCTGTACCAATTGGGATATTAAATATTGGCCTCACATTACATGACAGCAATAAATATCCAATAAAGTAGGTATTCAAAACTATGGCCTCTCATCTTCAACCACAGAGCCCCCTTGAATTTCAATGAGAGAAATGGATTTGTTGGTCTCGTTTAATTGATCAGTGGTTCTCACCCTTTTTGACTCTGTGGCCCAACATTGGCCAAGATTATTTTCAAAGCTCCCAATTTGGAGTGACAATAGATTACAACCATTTATCACAATTTCATGAGTCCCGAGGTTTCAATAACTGTTAGTTTTGCATGTTGAAGGTCTAAATTTTGATGTGAAGTGCCTTTACCATTTTAATTATTTAAACCGGTCATCTTCCCCCCCTTGAAAGTATATTGAGGCCTCAGTTTCCTGGTTCAGAACTACTGTAATAGATCACATTACTGTAATGTAATGGTAAAATGTAAGTGTACAAAATATAGGTTATGCAACTTGATTTACATTGTTAAATGTTTTGTAAAATAATAAAAATAATTTATATTAAATTGTTTATGCACCTTGTTAAATATTTTGCAGTGAATTTTCATTGACAAGCTGGGATTGTTCTTGTTTTAATGAAAAGATGTTCACTATACTGCATTTTCTAATGCATGAATTCTTCAATTCAAAAAAATAAAAACACTGTAGTAAAGAAATGCATTGAAAAAAAATTAATAATAAAAAAAAAAGTGTTTATTTTTTATTTGTTTCAAATGAACAAAATTAACATTTCCCCCCTGGAAAAAAGAAAAGAAAAAAAAATTGTAACATGCTTCAAATGGTAAACTTTAAAAGAAGAAAAAGGGAAAAGGTGAAATGATTATAACAATGCAGTCACATTACAGACAGTGAATACAACAAACAGTACTTTCTTACGATATGCAGCAGAATAAATCACACTACGAATACTATACTTTTGCAACAATCTGCATTCAGCCAGTAATCTAAGCACTATTTTAATCAACTTCAAAACATTTCTAGATATTTCTTACATTTAAAAACATTGACGTTATTTTATATTACAGGGGGTTAAGGAAATGGGTTAAATTGTCCTACTGAGACCTGATCTCGGGTATACAGGGTTCCCACTCCTTTTGGCTTTTGCATTTTATCACGATTGCACAACTACAAAGAACTGAATTCGCTGAATTTCCATGACCCCCCACAACAGTTATGTTAGCAAGACACTGCAGTTTAAACTGAAACCTATTCACTTTTCTTCATTCGACATCAATAAATGATTAGTGGTTAAATATAATGAAAAATGATAGACATTTTAAAAAGATGCCTTAAAGATATGTAGTACATTCTGTTCTGTGCACATGTACACCTGGAGCACCTCTGATTAAATACAGTATGTTGGGAAAGAGATCCTGTCTAAAACTTGACACTTTATCACGGATTCATTTGTGATTAGCCTAAATAAACGGAAACATCTGTATGTGAAGATGGATTTTAAAGAGCACATCTCTTCTTCACAAAGTAATACAACTGGTAAAATACACTGATGGCAAGAAGAAAATAATATGTCTATATGGGATTATGGGAAATGTAGTTTACTCAGCTGACTAAAAATACATGGCAAAAGAATCCTGTCATTTCCATATATACATCAATAAGCAAGTTATATAAATGATAAAAGATATTACCTTAAGAATACTGTGCATTTATATTGAATATATAAATTCTGAAATACTACTAAAACAACAGAATGCAGTACAAAGCAATTTGCTGACTAAACTAAGGTGACAAAAGTTTAGACTTCACTGACAAATGCATTGTCAAAGTACACACTAACAACTTGAAGAGCAAGTCTTCACATCTAAAGAAAAAAGAGAAGGTTTAAGCCTAGGTTTTGCTTCGGTTGTCCTTTTGCTACAGTTCACCAACATGTGCATGACAAAATTTGTATCACTAACCCTAATGCAGTGGAAGGTTTTGAAAGACATCAACTCTTTATCAATATACATAAAATATAAGGGTCTGCACAAATTTTACATTCTCCACCTTATTCTTAAGCACAGACAACCAAACTACTGTGGCAATTACTCCATTTCCCATTATCCATCAACAGAAAGAGAAGAGAGAAAATACAGTTTTCCATGTTGTTTTTTGTTAAGGTGTTCAGTACCTCTGAATAACATTGTTTCTTACCCTCTGAAGAGGACTAGACTTTTGCTTATCATGCTCTAAACAAATAGCTTGAGTCCAAGTGTTATGGCATAAGAGTGAGAGAGCCTTTGGGCTTTTGTTGCCCCATCTCCAAACTGCCCACCATTAATCATTACCCACGTCCCAAATAACCACTCTAGACAGACCTGCCCCTCTCTTCATCTCCCTCAAATGGCTAGTTTTTATCATCTTTCTTCTCTTCTTCCTCAGAGGGGTAAGAGTGCCATGTGAGTCGTTCTTCGTAGAATGAAATGACCACCTGCGGACACTTCACATTGGCCTCTTTGGCTGGAACGAGATCTGCCTCATCAGAGTTTCTCCTGTAGACCCAAAGAGAGATCCATAAAGTAATGTAACAACATAATGTAATTAATTAAACCAAACTAGTCGCATTTCGCAGGTACATTAACATGAATACATTTGGCAAACACCTATGTAGGGATGCATGATATATTGGTGGCCAATAACAGAAAATATTACATCGCACCAATAGCGGAATTACGGTCAATAGTTTCACCGATAATGGTTTATTTACTTACGACAGAGAATCTCTGACTGCTTGTGGGTTCACTACATTGTCACGAAATCTCAAGTATCAGCACACACACACCGCTTGTGATAGAAAGGTCAAGCCAAGCTAGCTTTCATTTACATTTTACATTGTTTATTCACCAGGCAGACGCTTTTATCTTAACTGTCTTAAAATGAGAAGTACAGAAAAAGTGATTCATGGTAAAGGCAATAATATGAGTGCTGCAATACAAAGTTTAAAATTGCTCAGAAGCTCAAGTAGAGAGGATGGTGATAGAATAGATTGTTGTTTTTTTTCAAGACAGACAGTGTATTAGTAGGATTGGGTTAAGTGCTCACCGAAGAGAATAAGGAACAGAAAAATAATTCACAGCCGCTCCAAATAAATGTGAATGTTAACAGCTTTTTATCCATAATCAAGTGTTAGTTAAGTGACAGTTATGGGCACTTCATTTCAAAATCATATGGACAGGCTATATATGGGAGAATCAAATATCCACCACTCCTTTTACCATGATGATTCAGATAGATAGCTAATTATTGCTTAGTTCGGTGACGTTTTTCAAGTGTACTGCAACTACAGCAGTAGCCACTCAAGTATTCAAGTAAACATTCAGAATTAAATTAAATGTAAACTAAAACTACTAGCTATTGGTCTTGATTCTATTCCATTAATACTTTAAGGCTACTAAATGTATCCAGCCAAAAGCAGTGAGTGGTTTGTTTTCTTGTCATTTAATTAATATTAATGACATTCTCAGCAGCAAGTCTAATATGTTAGATTTATACTTCAAGTCCGACATTTTGATGGCGTATCCGCATTATTCCGACTGTTCTCAGAGCACAAGCGCATGTAAAGCACACACAATGGGCCGCACGTTATTTATTTTTGCCTTTTCTCTGTTCTCTTTCCCTTTTGACCTGTCATCAAGATCGACCAGTCAATCGCAAGTGACATAATGAGCACCCCTGCCATAAATACTTCAAAGTACATTCAATTTATGCAAGTGTAATGTAAATTATTTTTCAATCAAATCAGCTGCACACATCTATAATATAGATACACTTTTGATTCACATTACATCGTCCAAACCTTTAATAACAGCAGTTAAGATTTTGCCAGACTGTGAAGTACAGATTCCAAGCGTTTAAATGTTACCTATTTTGTTTCAAGTAGCTTCTAATTATCAACCCTCTACAATGCAAGTAAATCACTCGCATATGCGACCAGATTTCAAGCTAGGCGACTAAAAAATATTTTTAATTAGACAATGTCTAGTAAATTGTCCTATCCGAATCACCTGTGAATTAGAGGCAAAGAATAAGTTTAGTGCAGATATTTCACATATGGGCACTCAAAGTGAGAGAAAGAGAGATTCTAATTCGTTTTTGAAATCCAATCTTTAGGGCTGGCTGTCCAAACATAGCCTTTAAAGATGTTTGGGTAGTTTCAGAGTCTGGACTGAACACACAACTATGTTGTTTTACATACCATTTCATTAGAAACATAAGCTCGCCGCTGGAGTCTGTGGCTCCAATGATGCGTTCTGGTTCTAACCCTCGTGCAAAGCCCCTTGGCTTGTCTTGCTGCAAAATATTAAGAAAGGAGGCAAGTTTTTATTGCTTACACAGCACAATGTATTACTTATTGCACACAAGTACAGTCTTACCAAAAGTATGGTTTCAGAAACTAAAATGCTAATACCCCCCCACCCCCCCAACAGAAATACATTATTTTATGCACATAACGATGGCAACTTCAGCCTAAAATCCTCATTGTGATTCTAATTTATGCACACTATCTAACCTCATCTTTCCTCTTCTTGGACCGAACGTCTTCTGCGCCATCTGTTTCAGACTCCCCTTTCCTCTTTCCACTAGAATCCTTCTTGTCATCAGTTGGTGTCTTATGCGACTGCAGATATTCAGCTATGAGATCAGGGCAGTCCAGGTTGTCCTCTGGTTCCCATGTGTTGTCATTACTGAGGAAAGGCACACACAGAATTCACAATTACATGACTAAACTGATATGCTCAGCATTTTTTCTCTGAAGAGGACTGCACCCAATCCAAGTAGATATTTGTAAGTGGGGCTGGACAGGATGCCTGTATATACCATGCAACAAAAAATAGGTTTTGTATATTTTTAATTATGCATACAGCTCTGGAATTTGTTTTTATTTCTCTGGATTGACTATATTTTTAGGTATGTTTTTGAGTAAAATGAACCTAATTTTCTTTCTTTTTCTTTAATTCCAAATAAAAATAGATGAAGTGTTTTCAGACCTTGAATACTGCAAAGAAAAAAGGTTCATATTCATTTTCAAACAACACAATACTAATGTTTTAACTTGGGAAGTGTTCAGAAATCAATATTTGGTGGAATTACTCTGATTTTCATGCGTCTTGGCTCGCTACCAGTCTTTCACATTGCTGTTGGGTGACTTTATGCCAATTCTGGTGCAAACATTCAAGCAGCTCGGGTTTGTTTGAAGGCTTGTGGCCAGCCATCTTCCTTTTGATCTCATTCCAGAGGTTTTCAGTGGAGATCAGGTCTGGAGATTGGGCTGCCATGACAGGGTCTTGATCCGGTGCTCCTCCATCCACACATTGATTGACCTGGCTGTGTGGCATGGAGCATAGTCCTGCTGGAAAACACTATCCTCAGAATTGGGGAACATTGTCAGAGCAGACGGAAGCAAGTTTTCTTCCAGGATAACCTTGTACGTGGCACAATCCATGCATCCATCACAAAGACGAATCTGCCCGATTCCTGCCTCACTGAAGCACCCCCAGACCATCACCGATCCTCCACCAAATTTCACAGTCTAATGGTTAGATGGAGACCCGGAGAGGCCTTCAAGCCACAGTGTCTCACACCTACAGTGATATCTGGTGGAGGATCTGTGATGATCTGGGGGTGCTTCAGCAAGGAGTTAATTCCACCAAAAATCAGGGTTACTCCACCAAATATTGATTTCTGAACTCATCAAAAGTTAAAACATTAGTATTGTGTTGTTTAAAAATGAATATGAACTTGTTTTCTTTGCATTATTCGAGGTCAGAAAACACTGCATCATTTTTGTTGTTTTGTCCTGTTGTTATTTTCAACAAATAAATGCTCTAAATGACAATATTTTTATTTGAAATTTTGGAGAAATGTTGTCAGTACTTAATAGAATAAAATAAATGTTCATTTTACTCAAACACATACCTATAAATAGTAAATCCAGAGAAACTGACAAATTTGCAGTCTCTTAATTTATTTCAGAGCACTATATAAGCAATAACAACTATTTGACAAACTGTATATACTGCTAGATTGAATATATAAAATTACTCATATCAAGATACAAGATTCTGGTCACACCACCCACCCCTCTTTATTAGTATTAACTACTTACTCAGTGAAGCCCTTCCATCTGAGAAGGTACTCCACTCTGCCTTTCACCACCCGTCTGTCCAGAACCTTCTCCACCACATATTCTTCCTCCTCTTCCTCCACAACCTCCTCCACCTTCTTGTTCTGCTTCTTTACTGTGGTGGGTGCCAGCTTGATGTCTGTGAGGGGAGAGAGAAGGGCAGGAACTAAGAAGTGGGGGGGAAAAAACATCCTTCAATATTCAAACAGGTGAAAAATTTAAGTAAATTAAAATAAAGACTGTGGGGCTGGGGAGACAAACACAAACAGTGATTCCACTCGAGCAGGAGGCCACATTTCCACATGTTTTTTTTTTTTTGCTGTAAAGAGCACAAATTTTGCAACCACAAAATAGCCGTTTTAAATGATGATTCTTATTTTTTAAGCATCTTCAGAACTGCCACAAAGCAAGTTAAATACAAGGGCATCAAGTTCTTTCCAACACATAAAGGGTTAATTCTTCTGAAAATGAACATTTTACCAACATTTACTCACCCTCATGTTGTACCAAACTCATATGATTTAAAGTTTTCTGTGAAGCACACAAGGAGATGATAGACAGAATATTATCCTCAGTCATTTGTTTTTATTGTATGGAAAAATAAGATGCAACGAAAGTAATTGGTGACTATTGCAAACATTCTGTCTAAAATCTCCTTTGACGTTCCACAGAAGAAAGTAAATGAATTTGAAACGTTATGAGGGTAAATAATGGTAAACTTTAAACTTGTTTTATCACATACTAAGCCACGCATATTGATGTAATTCAATCTGCTTCTGTACTCAAAACAAAAATATATCCAGCTATCAAGCCTCAGAATCAAACTGCTTACTAGAAATACCATTATACATCTGCAGGACAGACACAAGCTGTTCAAACAATAATTCCTAGAGTCAGCATGATCGCATTTCAAGCTAGGCAGATACCAGTTTGGACTAGATCCATCACAACCCAGCAACACAAAACTTAAACTCCCTAGATTAGTGATTGACCAGTTAAAAAAAATTGTTCACCCAAAATTACAAATTTTCCAAAAATGTGAAAATAGTAGCCAGAATTGTTATGCTCCAAAAGCATATAAAGGCAGCATAAAAGTAACCCATAAGACCACAGTGGTTAAATCCATATATTCAGAAGCATTCAAATTAATTTTGGATGAGAACGGACCAAAATATAACTCCTTTTTCCACTGTAAAGTATGACATCAACAGTCTCCATGGTGATCATGATATCAACCTCGATTTCACTTCCTAGCGCGTTGTAGCGCTCCACGCATGCGTCAAATACTAAAAACACAATGAAGCTTAAAATCATGATCATGCCTAGAGACTACAATGTCAAGATTTATAGTGACAGTGGCGAGGACTCCACGACAGCACATCCCTCATCAAATGGGAAAGGAGGCAGAACGGTAAAAATAATATTTAATTAAACAAAAAGACACACAACACAAATGCACATGTGGCAGCTGCGTGTGGCGCTCTCTCTCTCTCTCTCTCTCTCTCTCTCGAACTGCCACATCCCATTGCACTTAACCTCTACTCGGCTGATTTGCCCGATTGGGGGCCGGGCCTGCGTAGTCATGGCCCGGCCCAGCCCTCCTCCTCCCCACAACCAACCTCACAAAACTTGAGCAGATCCAGCTGTGGCACGCTCATAAACATTCCTCTGAAGCACATATTCTAACGGTCTCTCCTCAACAGTTCCCTGTAACTTTTAACTATCTTTTCTAACGATAAAAGACAAATATCAATGAAACTTCTATTATATACCATCTGCACATATCTCGTTTAACCTGTTGATACACACCCCCTTTTTGAGCAAACCATGAAAATGACATACCTGAACTTTAATGGTTGTATTTACTGACCCTTTGGAGTATGGACACAGTTGCAGTATCTTTTGAAAGAAGACACTTTGGGCTTTATTTCCCAAGTTTCTGAATTAATATATGTTGTTATTTTTTTAAGTTAGAGAAGCTGAAGTTTATAGTAATGGAAATATTTTGTGCTGAACATGTTTCTATATTCTAAAAAAAACTATAATAAAAGTGCCAAGACAATCCAGAAATACAATGTTCTCAAGCCACAAGTCTAAAGAAGTTACGTTTCAAATTTGAAGATGACTAACAGATAATGAGGTTCCTGCAAGTTTATTTCTCTGAAAAATCGCTGCTTGTGTACAGAGTAAAATTAAGGCTCTGCCTTTCAAGACGACACATAATCTGACTGCACTGCTTGGCTATTATGAATAAAACTATGCCGCATTTTTAAAAATAGACTTTGGAGATAGGCTAATTTTGTTTAAGAGACTCTAATATATAAAATCATATACAGTTTTACAACATGAAACCTGCTAAGATTGCAGTGTGTTGAACGATGACGAAGGTTAAATCTCATGTAAACAATGGAGAATATATCAATATTTCTCAGATTTATCACTTTTATGTACAAAAAGTGCTATTGGATGTTTTTCAATGAATGCTTGTCATAGACATTTGACCCAAGTGTGGTGAACTGGATTCATCTGGCGATCGTGTTTTCATAATAAAGGTATGAAGTCCCGTTTTTATATTGCATGTTTTCATTTGTACTCCTGGCATAAATAACTAAATTGCTGTTTCTGGCTATCATGAAACAGAGATCGGATATCAATGTTGAACTCATAGACCTTTGAAAAGATGTATCATTTGTTAACATTAATTACATTTATAGATGGTATATTATATATTAAATGTAAGCAGAGTGACGCCAATACCGTGTGCGGGCGATTGTGTATCAACAGGTTAAGCAGATGTCATTCACGAACCCCACGAATATCCAGCGTTTTCTTCCCATCAAGCGCTCATCTAATATCTTCCAGAATCAAAAGTTCCTCTGATTCACAAATCATGACAGTCAGTCTGTGACAATCCAAGCAGGTGATCCAGGCCGTTTAAACTGTCAGGAGATTGATGCTCACGCTGGATCCGCACGAGCATGTGAGATCAACATCAAAGTAAAAGTGCTTCACGTGTGCAGCAAGTAAATGTCTTATTCAGTGTGCACTGTTTGTACAATTGGTATGATTCAGTATTTTTTGAGGAAATGCGTTTGCTAACACGGACATGCCATACATGGTTTCTGGACTACTGTGTGTACTGTTATTTCCTTCTTCCTAATATATGAACAATTTCTTCATATGCAAATAAATTACTACAATTTTAGGACTAAACAGAAATCTAAAAAAACAAAAAAAAAAAACAAAATGCTTTCTAGCATTTAAAATACAATTCAATATTATTTTTACAAAGTTAAAGTTTAGTGTGAAATTGAGCAAATATAGTGCTAAATAACAGTATTAATGTTTTACCTATTTTATGTTTGCGTTATTTATTATATGAAATTGTGTGATATATCTGCATTGCATCGGCCATTAAAAAACCCATAACGGTCAATCACTACTACTGAGCAGTTCAACAGATGTCAATTTTTGTATTCACAATTTGGCCTTTCATTCAGTCTTTTCTGCATAAGAGCAGAACCAAATCATATACCTTTTTAAATTAACAGCAGAACCACTTCTATTAAGTCACCAACCAATGCTGATAGACAATTAATCACATGGCAGACGAAACACATAAAACCAAAATTGTTATTCAACAAACTGTACAACAAACATTTGAACAGTTAAAGGAAAACTCTCCACCGCACACATTTCAAAGAGAGACAGTACAGAACAGGAGCGAAGGAGAAAGTTGTGAGACACCTGGGGTGACGCTGGGAGCATCACTAGCTGTTTCTGTTGGTTGGCTCATACTGGTTGGGGGGTTCTGCGGAACCTTCCGGTTCCTTGTCAACGTCAACAGTGCTGAACAGAGAGAGAGAGAGAGGATTAGAGGGTATGAGGGAAGGGGTTCATGAATCAGGTAGTAAGGGAAAAGAAAAACATAAGGAAGGAAATACAATGGCAGAGGTACTATTTTTTTAATCCCCTTTTCTCCCAATTTCGAATGCCAAATTCCCACTACTTAGTAGGTTCTCGTGGTGGCGCGGTTACTCATCACAATCCGGGTGGCAGAGGACAAGTATCAGTTGCCTCTGCTTCCACACATCTTATCACGTGGCTCGCTGTGCATGACACCACGGAGACTCAGCAAGTGGAGGCTCATGCTACTCTCCGCGATCCACAAACAATTTACCACGCACCCCATTGAGAGCGAGAACCACTAATTTTGACCACGAGGAGGTTACACCATGTGACTCTACCGTCCCTAGCAACCGGGCCAATTTGGTTGCTTAGGAGACCTGGCTGGAGTCACTCAAATGGCAGAGGTAGTATAAAACAGCACTGTGGAAAACAGTTTAGTGGCTCAAACAAACACAGCATTTAATGGTGCAAGGCTCCCTTTTATTTGCTCCGGGCATCCATGCAGATTAATGGCAGGTAAGCTTTTTAAAATATAAATAATGCATTAAACTATCAGACGCTCAGTAAAAATTTGGCATTTTTGTATTACAGAATTGGAATCAGCAATATAATGAAAAGGAGAAATTGCTTTGCGAAAACTTAATTTTTTATGACATAAAAGAACAAACTTCACAGTAAAAGAGCGGTCCAAATTAACCAAACCACTTTAAATATTTGACTCGCTGTAATTATTCCCAACAGCAATATTTATAACAAAATGACAAGATTTCAATGACAGGGAAATTATTCAAGGAAAAAATATATCATTTTTTTTTAAGATTTGTTTAAAATTAAATATACCAAAAAACAAAAAACAAACAAAAAAAAAACACCCATAATTGAAAGGGTGTCATGTTTCCAATGTGAACTGAAAATGATGAAAAAGATAAATAAATAATTGACGATGTTCTTGATTAAGTGAGCAAAAAATGTCAGATCTGCGTATAACATACAACTTTTTCCCACCCTAATGTTTTTTTTTTACACATTCCAGGTAATACACATTTTCCACACTTTAACAAAAACTATTTGCATTTGTTTTATGGTCTTACTGGGGCAACAAGCAAACACTCAACAGGTTGGAGCACCGAGTTGTTTCACCTAAAAAGGGCATAAAATGATGACATGCCAAACAAATCAAGCTCCAAACCTGCTGTACCAAGCATCTAAACTTTTTTCAATTTCATGAACATTGAATCATCCAGCTTAACTTCTTAAAAATAAATAAATATATATATATATTTGTATTTTGAATGTGTGTCATACTTGGGTTTATTCATTGCTTTTCAACTTCTATTAATATTCTGGGTCTAATGCAAGTTAAGCTCAAAAGACAGCATTTGTGGCATAATGTTGATTACACAAAAATACATAATTTCTACTCGTCCCTCATTCATTTTACACAAAGGTCCTTACAATGTAACTTAAAGGGGCCAGTTCATAAAACATTTTAGTCTTAAAATGATTTTAGTATGATAAAACCACATGTTTCCTCATCTTTGTACAATAAAAACCAATTGACTTGACTTATACCCAATAATATCATAACAAAAATCATTATGACATAAGCAAACATATATAATTTGGTAATCGCCCTTACACAAGTAATTCCCTAATATTTGACACTAGAATGACATTAAGACGTTTAATGTTTACTTCTTGTAGCTATACATTTGAAACATTGTGTACTTTAAGGTTTAAGGACTGAGCCCATTCTCTTCAATTGTAAGTGCCTCACTGCGATCGGGATTTTTCTAATAAATGAGGGATGGGTCAAACTTTTTTCTCTCGTGGTTATCAATTTTATGCCACAAATGCTGCCGAGTTTTCACTCATCCAAACATGTGAAAGTTACTTGACCCTTGTGTGACATTCGAGACATTTTTGTCTTATTCTTTTAGTTTTTCAATCATTTTGGCTGTGTTAATGCCAACAGCACAGATTTTGCCAAAGGTGTGCATTTTGATATTTCAAACTCAGTTCCTATAATACATCTATAATACACTGTGTACACAAAATAGTAACACTCAGGACCTTAAGGACAAAAATGTCCCAATTGAAACCAATTAAAACTGCAATATTTGATCCCAGTGCCATTAAAGCATAAAATCATGAATTCTACGATATTATGCTTTAATTCCGGAGCCTGTCTTCAAAAATTGTATTGGATATTTTCCACCAGATGGTGCCATTTTTCTCACGTTTAGCCTATGGAGCAAATACAGCCTTTTTTTAAATTTTCTGTTTGCTGTATTATAGAGCACTGCAGGCTAATTTAATAAATGATGCAGCTAAAATTGTGTGGGTGTGGATGTCAGAGTGTGTTTTGAGAAATTTGTGTGAGGCATTACATAAACAAACTGGCATTTAAAGGGTTAAAATCCTGAAAATGAATGAATATTTGTTAGTTATGAGGCAGGACTGATATTGGCTAAAAATCTAAGTCAGTGAAAGTGGAAATAATATTAATATATAATATTTTATGGAAGTTATTTGAAGCTGACATTTTTGTCCTCTAAGGTCCTGAGTGCAAGCTTTTTTAATTTTTTTTATTTAATTTAAAATAGCACTGCACAAAAAGCAATGATGCATCAAAATCAATGTTGTTGCTAATCATTGACATACCCCAGACTGTGATAATGAAAAACAAAACAAAAACAATTCCCCTTAACATTTAGTATATGAAAAAAATAATAGTTTTTACGCTGACATTTTTGTCCTCCAAGGACCTCCGAGTAATTTTTATTGACACAATCCAAACACCTTTTGTTATTTAATTTGAAGCACATAATATTCATTAAACTTTATTGCACTCATTACATAATAATGAAAACAGACGTCATATTCTCACAGCGATTATTCGATTTAACGTCTATGTGCGCATGCTTAGATTCTTCACCAAAAAGTTTTTCCGACGCTCATTTTCTGCAGGGATGGTTAAATGCCGCGAAAATCACAATGACGAAACGTGAAGTTTAGACGTATTTTAATTTAGCAATGCAACTGTAAAGCAAATCAGAAAAAGGGAAAACATTAGTGCCCGTTACTTAACGGCGTGCACGAGGAAGGCGTTTCTGTCTCGTATGGAGTTGATGGGCTGGACTGACCCAAGCTAGCACAATCTTGGGTCCAAATTACAAGGTACAAAAACTTCACGAAAAGTAACAACGGACTAATGCATTGTAATGATTTCGCAGAAGTACAACGCAAAATAAGTGGACAATTGCAAGGCTATATTGACCCTGACACAAAGCACCGACTAGCCTTCGTGGATAATGTTGCAGAAACATGGTCGCCCACTTCTCCATGTTTGTACAGAGCTGAAAACTACCACAAACTGCAAGAATATCCGACAGAGATTTCAAGAGCACAAGGTTGCTTAAAACACTCCAAGTAGGGTTGCCACTATTGAAATGTAAAATAAGGGACACTTAAATTTGTTACATTTTACATGTAAAAAAAAATATTTTATCTTTTCGATTTGGTCTCCTTTATCTTATGTATACAGTTTGGTTGGTTTATACGTATTTTTTTGCGTTTTTTTTCTATTTTTTTTGTCTGCCTGTATTTGTCTATGACAGTGATTGTATCATACATTGCTTGATCTTATCGAACATGTATATAGAAAAAAAAATACAGTTTCAGCACCATTTAGCACATTTCAGACGGTCCTTTACCCACCATGGGCACATTTTCCAACTTAAATTGATGTTAAATTGGCGATCTGGTAAGATTTTACCGTTACGCCATCTGACCAGCTTAAATACGGTACAAATTGCGTCCCGTTTGGATTCGATAGGGGACGCATAATTTTATCTTGAAATACGGGACGGGTGGCAAACCTAACTCAAAGTCTTTTAGCTTCAAACATATTATCATAACAATCACTGCAGTGCATCAAAAGAGCATATTCCTTAATGCAAACACTATCAATACTACAGTTGTTTCTCAGCGCCACTTACCTGTGAAATAGTGAGTCAGAGACGGATTATCACCAGTTTAGGTGATAAAATGCGGCTAGTTCGGCTGTATCGCCTAACGCTTGAAATCTGTTGATTTGAGAAAGAGTTTACTATTATTTTTCCTCCTGGAGTTCCCTCGGCTGGTCAGACAAAAGACAAGCTATGCAACCCGCCAATTCCGACTGTACGTGACCGAGTACGCACGCACGCACGCACGCACATGGGTGATGCATTGTGGGAGTTGTAGTTTTACAGTGCGGTTCAGCTGGGGGGTCGAGGAGAGCTTGCTTTTCTCAGGAGTTAGGACTCAAAACATTTTGGTATAAGATACTTGTAATCCCAGTATTGCATATAATTTATCATATAACAACAAAATCATGTTAACATGTAGGCTATGGTATTTATATCTTGTGGCTGTAATTTTGAAACTATGTGCATTATAATGTTTATTCTCTGCCCTGATTCACTTCCCCATTCACTTTAAGCGCCTTGCTAGTCAAAATATTTTTTTGTGGCAATCAACATGCCATAAATGCTCTTAATAAAGCTTTGCTTTTATTGAGTGTAGTACCGTACTCCCTAGTAACATACATTTACATTTAACATACATTTATTCATTTAGCAGATGCTTTTTTCCAAAGTGACTTACAAATGAGGAGAACAACAGGAGCGAATCATCCTAGGGAGGAAGTTGTAACACAAGTGCTGTAATTCAAGTTTCAATATTGTTTAGATCTAATGTTTTAAATATATATATATATATATATATATATATATATATATATATATATATATATATATATATATATATATATATATTATCGATTTGTTTCTTACACCAACCTATCGATTTACTTCAGAAAGCATTAACTGATCGACTGGAGTCATGTGGATTACTTTTATTCTGCCTAAATATGCCTTTTGAACCATCAAATAACCAGCAGCCTGATGGCACCCGTTTTCGTACAATTTAGGGATCTACAGCGCTTCAACATTTAAAAAAAAAAATCGTAATATGTGTTCTGCCGAAGAGAGTCATAGACATCTGGGATGGGATCAGGGTAAGTGAATAATTAGCGAATTTACATTTTTGGGTGAACAAACTCTTTAACTGAAGCTCCCATTAGACCAGCATGTCTTAAAGGGATAGTTTGCCCAAAAATTACGCATTCTCATTGTTTACTTGCCCTCCTGGCATCCCAGATTAATATAACTTTCTCTCTTTTGCAGAGCAGAAATTACGATTTTTAGAAGAATATTTCAGCTCTGTTGGTCCAAACAATGAAAATGAATGGGTGCCAAAGATTTAAAGCTCCAAAATCCACATATAGGGAGCATAAAAGTAATCCATAAGCCTCCAGTGGTTAAATCTATATCTTCAGAAGTGGTATGATAGGTGTGAGTGAGAAACTCAAGTATTAAGTATTTTTTTATCCTAAATTCTCCTCCCTGCCCAGTAGGGGGCGATATGCATGAAGAATGTGAAACACTAAAAACAGAAGAAGGAGAATGAGAGAGAGAAAGTAAAGTGGAGATTGACTGAACAGGGAGATTTCATAGTAAAAAAAAGAATTAAGTACTGATCTTTATCTTACCCACACTTATCATATTGCTTCTGAAGATGTGGATTTAACCACCTGAGTCGTCCGGTGTACTTTTATGCTGCCCTTATGTGGATTTTGGAGCTTAACAATTTTATCACCTATTCACTTATATTGTACAGACCTACAGACTTGTAAAACTAGTGAGCTAGTGGGGCTAGTCAGTTGAGCTAGTGGGGGGTTCACTTAAGTGCTAAAAGGGGCTTGAGTTTAGACTTTCTAAAGGCTTTTCTTTCTACAATGGCAACAATATTTCTTGTCTATTATTTGAGTAAAAATCACAAACATTGTTCATTAGAATCAATTTTTAAGCATTATATTCATCTAATAAGTTAATATTTTCAGCAAATTATAACTGTGTTGAGTGAACGACTTTAAAAAATGTCCGACAGAAGGCAGTGTCTTATTTTTCCCACAATGCAATGTGAATTAGACTGTCTTACTAAAAACAACTGTGAACTTGTTTTATGCAACATGCTTTCTCTGGCATCTTTAGTTAGTCAGGCTTCTTGTTAGAGGCAGTCTTACAATTATAGCTGTTTATGCAACCAGCACCAGATTATAGAGCCAATCACCTTTCAGATATAGATATCACTTGTCAATAAATTGAACAGAACGCAGTATGCGCATTAGCTAGACAAGCCAGGAAAATTGCTTTTTTTTTTTGCGTAATTGATCTAAAGAAGCACAAATTATGCTACCAGTGTTGTCAGATTTTACAGATTTGATATTTGTTCTTTGATCATAATCTTGACCAACCCTTGGAGATTTCGGTCTTTCTCCATTCAAGTAGATAGGAGCTGTACTTGTTTGCCAATTGTTTAAATAGTAAAATAGCTTCCCAGCCTGACCAAGAGCATTCCAAAGATGGCCACTGAGTGGACAGACTTGCCTCAAAGGTGTGGGAAGATATTTTGGGGTGGGGGTGCTCACACACCTTGTCTTTTGGGGGTGGCAGGGCGGCAATGTCATATCTACCACATTGTAAATACGATAAAAATTAAAAACAAATCGTATATAAAACACTTATCAGCGAGAACACTCATGAAAATATATGGAGTATGCATGTTAGTACATTTGACAAATAGCCTATTACACATAACTATTACAACAGATTTGACAGAAAATAGTGAGACAGCTAGCACTTGTAGTGTGATGGTCCACCTTAACACAGGAAGTCAGGTTAACATAAATTGTGCAATAATAATAATAATAAGGAAACAAAAATAATAATAACTTGGACTTACTGGTGGACTTGCACTCCAGTGTAGGGCAGATTAATAATTTAGCTATGGTCTGACTGTCTATTCTGTTTGGGAAATGTTTATATAAATAAAACAGGAGAAAGACTTCTGTTTCCAAGTCTCTGCCAGTGTTCACCACCACAGAGGTCGTTTCCAAGTCTCTGCCAGTGTTCAAGACCACAGAGGTCATCCATCCATCCATCTTCAACAGCTTATGGCCCTGACTGAGTCAGGTCGCGGGGGCAGCAGCTCCAGCAGGGTGCCCCAAACTTCCCTATCCCGAGCCACATTAACCAGCTCTGACTGGGGGACCCCGAGGCGTTCCCAGGCCAATGTGGAGATGTAATTTCTCCACCTAGTCCTGGGTCTTCCCCGATGCCTCCTCCAAGCTGGACGTGCCTGAAACACACTCCCTAGGGAGGCGCACAAGGGGCATCCTTACCAGATGCCCAAACCACCTCAACTGGCTCCTTTCGACACAAAGGAGCAGCAGCTCTACTTCGAGCTCCTCACGGATAACTGAGCTCCTCACCCTATCTCTAAGGGAGAAGCCCGCCACCCTTCTGAGGAAACCCATTTCGGCCGCTTGTACTCGCGACTTAGTTCTTTTGGTCATGACCCAGCCTTCATGACCATAGGTGAGGGTAGGAACAAAAATTGACTGGTAGATTGAGCGTTTGCCTTCTGGCTCAGCTCTCTTTTCGTGACGGTGCGATAGAGCGAGTGCAATACCGCCCCCGCTGCCCCGATTCTCTGGCCAACCTCCCACTCCATTGTCCCTTCACTCGTGAACAAGACCCAGAGGTACTTGAACTTCTTCACTTGGGGTAATGCCTCCTTCCCTACCCGGAGTATGCACTCCATCGGTTTCCTACTGAGAACCATGGCCTCAGATTTAGAGGTGCTAATCCTCATCTCAGCCGCTTCACACTTGACTGCCAAGTGATCCAGTGAGAGCTGAAGATCACGAACCGATGATGACATGAAGACCACATCATCTGCAAAAAGCAGCGATGAGATCCCCAGCCCACCGAACCGCACCCCTTCCCCACCCCGACTACGCCTCAATATCCTGTCCATGAATATCACAAACAGGATTGGTGACAAAGCGCAGCCCTGGCGGAGACCAACCCCCCACATAGAATGAACTCGACTTCGTGCCGAGGACCCGGACACAGCTCTGGCTTTGGACGTACAAGGATTGGAGTGCCCTAAGAAGGGACCCCCCACCCCATACTCCCGCAGCACCTCCCACAGTATCTCCTGGGGAACCCGGTCATACGCCTTCTCAAGTTCCAGAAAACACATGTAGACCAGATGGATATACTCCCAGGCCCAGGATCCTTGCGAGAGTAAAGATCTGGTCCGTCATTCCACGGCCAGGACGAAACCCGCATTGTTCCTCTTAAATCCGAGGTTCAACAATCGGCCGAACCCTCCTCTCCAGCACCTTGGAGTAAACTTTACCAGGGAGGCTGAGAAGTGTGATATCCCTGTAGTTGGCACACACGCTCTGGTCCACCTTTTTGAAGAGGGGAACCACCACCCCGTTCTGCCACCCCTTGGGCACTGTCCCAGACTTCCACACAATGTTGAAGAGGCATGTCATCCATGACACCCCCTCCACATCCAAAGCTTTCAGCATTTCTGGTCGGATCTCATAAATTGCTGGGGCTTTGCCACTGCAGAGTTGTTTGACTACCTTAGTGACCTACCCAGGGAAATTGAATCTGATCACCCATCAGCCTCCGGCTCTGCCTCTAGCATAGAGGGAGTGTTGGGATTTAGGACTTCTTCAAAGTTTTCCATCCACCGCCCAAGAACCTCCTCGGTTAAGGTCAACCACGTTCTATCTTTGCTATATACAGCTTGGATGGTTCCGCGTTTTCCCCTCCTAAGGTGGCGGACGGTTTTCCAGAAGCACTTTGGTGTGGACCGAAAGTCCTTCTCCATGGCTTCTCTTCTGTTTTATATGAACACAGAGGTCATATAAAACAGAAATGCAATCTTATTAATTTAAACATTGATCAATAAATAAGCTTTTTTTCATTTTGAGTTGTGTAGTTATTTTTTTCCTTTACTGAAAGTGTCAAATGTAATTTTAAAATGACAATTAGTTTCTTTATTCCTGCCTTCGGACCGATACAGCTGAGATAGGCTTCAGCACTACCCACAACCCTGCATAGGACGAGTGGCTATAGAAGATGGATAGATTAATTTCTTTAGGAGTAAAACTTTAATGAGAAAAAAATTACCAAGTGCACCTTTAAGCAAAAGGGCTAAAGTATCTACATGGAGCTAAGATAGAATGTAGGATGTGGGGTGAAATCGAACTTTCGGACAAGCATTCAAAATAAGTATGAAAATAGTCAACAGCCTTGACATTAGAGTGTAAGTAGCTTATTGTTGAGGTAAATACTGTCTGAGATGTAGAATTGAGTCACTGTTTTTGCCCCAATGAACAAGAGCATGTTGACCTTGTAAGCACAGAGAATTGGAAACAGCCTCTGTTTTGTTTTGTCTTGTCTTGCCCTGTTGCAGTTTTCCTATAGTGAAGGGGCTCATCTCTCTGGAGGCGTATTGGTCGATTTGCATCCGTGCAACCTAGTAATCCAAAAATAGTGACAGAAGATGCAGTGTGTGTGTGTGCACATGTCGGGTTAATGTAGAGGAAAAAGACCTGCTCAGAAATGAGTGGAAAACAAAGGAGAAGCATTAACAAAATTCATCATCTGTCTGAGTGTCATTATTGAGTTAATTACCCCATTATTCAAACAAACCAGCCACACCATCCACAAACAGAGGGTGATATTTATATTGTCATATGCAGAGGCTGCAAGGACGGGGATATAAAATTCAATCTCTGCTTGTGTCTCTTTTCTCCAAAAACTTATGCAAACAGATGATGATCGCAAACAAAATCTGGCAGCCAGAAATCGGCATCCAGTGTAGGGAGACGAGGTGTGGCGTAACATGCACTGTCTTGGGTTCATTGAAGAATAGCCATGATGCTGCATTCTAGATCATATGCAGAGGTTTGATTGCGCATGCAGGAAGGCTGTCTAAAAGAGCATTAAGGCTAATTTATACTTACTATGCGAACAGGCTTCGCTTAGTTTGCCTACAAATGATGACGAAATGCAGTGACGTTTTTGTTCTGCCAAGTAAATTTTTTGGTGAGATTTCTCCTGTTCGTGTACATCTCTGAAATTCTTGACCCAAGCGAACTCGTCTGGTCAAAAAGCACTGATGATTGGTCAGTTCAACCTCGTGGACCTTTTGCATCTGAAATGATTTCTCGACCCACATCAGTTCAACGTGGACAAGCATCTGGAATGATTCTTCGGCCACGAATGGAAAGTCAGTATGGTGACATTGGCACTATAATGCAAAGGCAAAATGAAATAACATCAGCTCTTGTCCAACTGCAACGTTGTTCATCTTTGCCTGCCAGAGATATACCTTTATTTGATGGAGATCCTTTTCAGTATGTTTCGTTTATCAGAGCATTTGAAAAGGGAGTGGAGGAGAAGGCAAGCAGTAGTGATTGTTTATATTACTTGGAACAGTTCACCAGGGGGCAGCCAAAAGAGTTAATACGTAGTTGCCGACACATGACCCCTGACCTTGGCTATGCTAATGCAAAACATCTATTGCCAGAACATTTTGGCAATAAGTACAAGATTGCCATTGCTTATCTGGAAAGAGCCTTGTCTTGGCCCTCAATAAAAGGGGAAAATGTCAATGCTTTGCAATCGTATGCCCTTTTTCTGCGTGGTTGTTGCAACATCACTGAGGAATTGCAATACCTTCAAGAGTTGGATATGCCAAGCAATATGAGAGCTATTATGTGTAAATTGCCTTTCAAGCTCAGAGAGCGTTGGAGGACTGTTGCACATAACATTCTGGAAAAAACTCAGTGTAGAGATTTGTTCAAAGATCTTGTGGAATTTATTGAAAAACAGGTTTGCATCCTAGTGGATCCCTTGTTCGGTGATATTAGGGATTCGCCAACTATCACGAGACCTGTTAATCGACCAAGGCTATGTCTAGAATGCAGAGTTAAAGGGAACATCTTTGCCACTAACGTTGCACCAGTGGAATCTGGGGAAACCGCTAAGAATATGAGGACAGAATTGCCACCAAACAATGCTAAAGTGATTCCATTATGTGTGTGGTGTGCTAAGCATCATGTATTGGAGTACTGTCAACAATTCAAAAGGAAGAAGCAAAGGGAAAAGGTGTTCTTTCTAAAGGAGAAAGAGCTTTGTTTTGGTTGCTTAAATGCTGGGCACATGAATCGTAACTGTGGCAAGCGGTTGACTTGTAGGATATGTAGTCAGCACCATCCCACTGTGCTTCATGTTGACAGATATCCAGCCAATTTAGAGGAGGCAAAGGCATGCAAGTTCTTAGGATCTGCCGAAACATGTGGTCATACAGGGGCCAGAAAAGATCACTGTATGCTTTCTATCTTACCTGTTCAAGTCAAGGCCAGTAAAGGAGATCAGATAATCCAGACGTATGCATTCCAAGATCCTGGCAGTTCTGCAACTTTTTGTACTGAAAGTCTTATGCAGCGGCTTAATCTTTCTGGTAGAGGAACTCAGTTTCTGTTACAAACTATGGGACAGGAAAGAGTTGTATCAGCATATACACTCTCAGGTTTGGAAGTGTCTGCTATTGATGGTAACATCTTCTATCAGTTTCCACAAACGCTCACACAGAAACAAATGCCTGTAAGTTCTGACAACACTGTGTCTAAAGGAGATTTGTCTAAGTGGCCTTACCTGGCAAAGGTTAAAATTTCCCACATAATGGCTAATGTTGATTTGTTGATTGGAAACAATGCTCCTAAGATGTTGGAACCTTGGGAAGTCATAAACAGCCATGTGGATGGCCCTTATGCTATGAGAACGGCATTAGGTTGGGTCATCAATGGTCCTTTGCATGCAGGCAGCTTTGCGGCTGAAGACTGTTCTGCTGTGGTTAACAGGATTTCTGTGTGTAGATTGGAGGAGATGTTGTTTAAACAATACAACCATGACTTCAATGAAAGAGCTGCAGAAGAGCAAGGATTGTCAAGAGAGGATATTAATGTTTTTGGAGATTGCGGAGAGTTCTGCTAAGCTTCAGGACAAGCATTATACCTTGAAGTTGACATTTAAAAAAGAAAATGTGTATCTTCCTAACAATTTCTCTGTGGCAAAACAGCGGATACTTGGATTGAAGAGGAGATTCCAGAGAGTTTTATCAGGAGTATGTATCATTTGTAACTAAAATGATCAAAAAAGGATATGCAGAGCAAGTGCCCACTCATCAGCTTAAAAGGTGAGAGCGGCAAGGTGTGGTACATTCCTCACCATGGTGTACGTCATCCCAAGAAGAGGAACTTGCGGGTGGTTTTTGATTGTGGTGCGGCATTCAATGGAACATCTTTGAATCAAGACCTTTTACAAGGTCCCAATTTCACAAACACATTGATTGGAGTCCTCTTGAGGTTTAGGCAAAAGTCTGTAGCGGTCATGGGTGATATACAATCCATGTTTCATCAGGTTCGGGTGGCAGAAGAGGACTGGGACTTCATCCATATTTTGTGGTGGCAGAACGGAGATTTTACAAAAGAAGTGGCAGTGTTTCGCATGAATGTCCATCTCTTTGGAGCTGTCTCCTCTCCGAGTCGTGCTGCCTTTGCTTTGAGAAAAACAGCAGATGATCATCAATCTGAGTTCCGAGAAGAGGTTGTTCAAACTCTCAAAGAAAACTTCTATGTAGATGATTGCCTTAAGAGTGTGGCATCTGAAGATGAAGCAGTTTGTTTAGTTAAAGATCTTTCCATTCTTTGTCAGCGAGGAGGTTTCACTCTGACAAAATGGATTAGCAACAAGCGCACTGTCCTGCAAACCATCCCTGAGGAGCATCGAGCCAAAGAGTGGAAGGAGCTGGATCTGGACAGGGACAACCTGCCAGTTGAGAGAACACTTGGATTGCTGTGGTGTGCGGAAACTGACTCATTTAAGTTCAAAATGGAGGTCCAGGAGAAGTCCTGCACAAGACGTGAATGTTGTCGGTTTCGAGCTCAGTATACGATCCACTTGGGTTTTTGGCACCAGTTGTGCTACCTGCTAAGATCATGTTACGCGAGTTATGTCGGAGGAATTAGGGATGGGATGAGATTGTGCCCCACGACATTTTGCATGACTGGACAAGGTGGTTGACGGAGCTGAATGCACTGTCTGAATTCAAAGTTGAGAGATGTGTTAAGCCCATAAGCTGTGGGTCTTACATACATGCTCAGCTTCATCATTTTTCAGATGCAAGCGAACAAGGGTATGGCACAGTCACTTACCTTAGGATCCAGAGTAGCAATGATGACATTCATATTGCCTTCCTCATGGGCAAGGCCAGAGTAACACCTTTAAAGGTCATCACTGTTTCCCGTTTGGAGTTAACTGCTGCTGTGCTTGCTGTTCGTGTTGACCTGATGTTAAAGAAAGAGCTGAGGCTCCAGTTGCAAGAATCTGTCTTTTGGACAGACAGCACATCTGTGCTCAAGTATATCATGAATGAGGACAAGCGTTTTCATACTTTTGTTGCGAACAGAGTCTCCATTATCAGGGAAGGCACAAATACATCACAGTGGCGATATGTTGGCTCAAAGGAGAATCCAGCTGATGATGCATCCAGAGGAAGGAGGGCTGGAGATTTTATTAAGAAAAATAGATGGATAGAAGGCCCCAAGTTTCTGTGCAAACCAGAAGAGGATTGGCCCAAAAATCTTGTACAGACTGCAGTAGGGGTTGACGAACTGGAGGTCAAGAAAGAAGCCTTTGTAAATGTGGTAAATATTCAAGGTTCACTGAAGGGTACAGATTGGCTGATGGCTTACTTTTCAGATTGGAGGAAACTTCGAGTAGCAATTGCCTGGTTGCTTAGGTTGAAGATGATATTATTGTTGAGAAGAACTCACAAGAGGATGGAGTCAGATATTGCTGATGCCAATAAACAGAGTGCCTTGGTGCAAGAGAGTCGGATGTTTAAAGGTGCAACAGGAGGACAAACATTGTCAGCAGAAGATCTTATGGAAGCTGAGTTGGCTATAATCTGCTACTGCCAACAGCAAAGATTCCCTGAGGAGATTGCTGCTTTGTCTTCTGGAAAGGATATAATAAGCAAACAGAGTACCATCTATAAGCTGGACCCGTGGTTGGATGATGGGCTTTTGAGAGTTGGAGGGCGGCTGACTCGAGGCTCTTTGCCAGAAGACACAAAGTATCCACTACTCCTCACTAAAGATCAGCATGTGGCTACCCTCATACTGAAGCATTTACATCAACAGCTTGGCCATAGTGGGCATAACCAAATGTTGTCTACATTAAGAAGGAGGTATTTTTATCACAGGTGCCACCTCAGCTGTGAGAAAGATCATAGCAGAATGTTGTTTCTGTAAAAGATATAATGGCCGGATGATGGGGCAGAAGATGGCTGACATGCCCAAGGAGAGAATTCTGCCAGACCATCCACCATTTACCAATACAGGTGTTGATTATTTTGGACCAATATTGTTGAAGAAGGGAAGAGGCACAGTGAAGCGTTATGGTGTCATCTTCACCTGCTTGGCCAGCAGAGCAGTTCACCTTGAATTGGCCACTTCTCTTGACACGGATGCCTGTATTAATGCTCTGCGCCGATTTATCAGTAGAAGAGGGCAAGTGGAACATCTTCTCATCAGATAATGGTACAAATTTCATAGAGGCAAAGAGAGAACTTAGGGAGGCACTTTCATAATTGAATCTGGCTAACATTCAAGGAGTTTTATGCCAGAAGGGCATTAAGTGGAGTTTAAATCCTCCTGCTGGGTCCCATTATGGTGGGGTTTGGGAGCGGGTCATCCACATGTTGAGGAAAATCCTCACTGCAGTTCTCCAACAGCAGATGCTTGATGACGATGGTTTCCATACAGTCTTGTGTGAAGCTGAGGCCATCTTGAACGATCGACCAATCACTAAATTGTCTGATGATTCAATGGATCTTGAAGCTCTGACTCCTAATCATATCCTGTTGCTGAATGGAAAACCAACATTATCTCCTGGATTGTTTGATGTACATGATTTGTACATAAAAAGAAGGTGGAGACAGGTCCAATACATTTCAGATCTCTTTTGGAAGAGATGGATGAGAGAATACCTACCTTTGCTGCAGGAGAGGCAGAAATGGAATAAAACTAAGAATAGCCTCAAGCCTGGAGACATTGTGGCCATTATGGATCCAACGGCACCTCGAGGCTCCTGGCCACTCGGAAGAGTTTTGGAAACATTCCCTGACAAAAAGGGGCTGGTTCGCTCTGTGCGTTTACAAACTAAGACCAGTGTTATAGACAGGCCTGTAGCAAAGCTTTGTTTTTTACACTAGTCTATGGGCTAAGGGATTTTGTTATAAGCACCATTTGTATTTATGTGTGGCTCTTTGTTATGTGTTGGGAATTGGTATGTTTGATTCATTTGATTCATCAATTAGGGGCTGGTATGTAAGAGCCATTTTGTCTTTATTTAAACCTTGTTATGTAAGTGTGTGTCCAGTAGGGGTCTCTCCGAGTAATTGGTTACTGAGTATAGGGAGGAACCTTCCTTCCAGGTGACAGGTGTTGTTGGAGGGAAGGTGCACACAGTTTTTTGACCGCATGCTATGCTATGCTATGCCATGCTATGCCATGCTAAAGTTATGCTATACCATGCTGTGCAGTAGGAAATCTGTACTAGTGAAGAACTTGGAACTGTGGATTTATTGACTGTTTGTTGGATTCTTGCTTACTATAAATGAAGACCAGTCACGGTAAAATAAATCTACAATGTAAGCATATTAACTTAAGTGTGGACATTGCAGTGAATAAAAGCCCGAGCGTGCGGGTCCATTAACAAGCACCGTCCAGCAGCCCTCAGTTGCTTTAAGTAAAAGACTTGGCTGCTTACACTACTCATGGGAGTGATTTGGACATGACATTTTTTATTTACAATTAAAATCGATAACTTTTTAGCCCGTCTCTCAGAGATTGTACAGAAGTACACTTTTTTTTTTTTACATGATTTGCATCACAAACTCTATAATGACAGTGCGGCCACGACAAATGAGTGGAGAGAGATTGGGGTTTTTAAAAGTTGGAGGGGCTCTGTTACAAGTTTAATTAAACAAAGAAGCCACACAACTCTAAAGAGGCAGTCCACAGTGAGAAAATCTGCATTATTGGCTTTACTTGTGCCTGCAACAGTATGTAAAACACTGTGACATCACCCTAAACAAACACATTTTAAAATTATGTTGCACGTAGATGATGTCGCTAAAGTTTGGTTTCTTCCAAAGTATAAACCAGGTTTACAGTAGTCCAGTCTAGATATGACAAGAGACTGAACAAGAAGTTAGAAGGGTCTTATCATCCTGATGTTGTAGATTGTAAATCCACTTGATCGGGCTGTTTTTGAGACATGATCGGTGAAGATAAGTTGGTTGTTGATGGTTACCCATACATTTCTGACTATTTTGAATGGTGTTATTGTTGTTGAACCTAGCTGAACAGTGATAGTGTGCTCATCAGCAGGGTTGGCTGGAAAGATGAGGAGCTTGGTCTTTGCAACGGGAAAAAGATGCTTTTAACTACTAATAGAAAACGAAAAGATTTATATAAAATATTATCTTTAAAGTTCCTTTAACAACTTTTTTAATTTAAGTATTAATTTGTGACATATTTCAATGATATCGTCTGATGTCCTAAAGATACATCTAATACAGTTTTCACACAGTGGCCCCAAAATATATCTTTACACTTAGACCACACATAAAAATGCACGTATATAAATGCATTAGATAATAAATTAGCAAACCATTGGGGAACTGCAAATTAAAGCTATAGTTTTTCCTCAAACCTAACTTTGCTTTTCTTAGCTATTTTTGTAGTGACTTTTAACCAACTGTTTGGTTTTTCTTTTTAGTGGATGTGTGATATCAGTTCCCCACAAATAAAAAAACAAGTGTCTATGTAGTGTCTAAATTCGACAACCAGAAAGTTTCCAACGTATGTATAAATATACTGTATATCATTTAAAATCTAAAAAACTTTTTTATGAAAAGCGTGCTTGTACTTTCCTTTTAATAAATGTCACTTGTAAATTTGAAATTTTCATCTCTCTGACATGAGAAAAGCTGTGAGGCCGAAACGCTTTTGTCCCTTGACTGGTGGGGAAAAAAATAAAATTACAAAACGCTGAAAACAAGGAGTTCGGATAATTTTTCTTTTGTGATTAACAAAGGCTCATGGATCTTCACATGCTAAATTGATAGAGTGCAGTTATTCTCTCTTTTTTCATTTGAAATGCTCTGACATTATTTATTTATTTAAGTGTGTAGCTTTAGTGACCAGGTACATTTTGGGGCCAATGTATATGTTAATATAATGTAGATGTTAATGTTGAAGTTAAAAAGAAGTTGAGTATCTCAAGTAGTATTCACCTATAATGAAAACTCTTGGAAAGTGTGTTACATTTGTATGTATACTGTATTAGACAGATGTGCTCAGAGTAAATAGAACAGTTTTAATTATTTTTACTATCAGAGTTAACAATTTAAATGTACACTTGCCCAGATACTGAATCTGGGCCTTGACATATAGTTCACAGTAAAATGTATCACACATATTAAACTGTGGTATGTCATGATATGTACCATAAGAGTTTGATTTTCGTTACGTTTTTATTTATTAGAAATGTATTCATAATTTATTAGAAAAATTATTCAAATAATGTGAAGTTGAACTTCCAGTATTTGCTCTGTGGTCTCTACAGTAATCAGGGTTCCCACCTTTTTTTGAATAATGAAATTCTATGACATCTCCAGACACTAGCGATTACTGGATACAGATTAAAATAAATAAATTCCATTCAGTCCAATTTGCTTATTGTAGGTATGAATGAAACCGATTTGCCTATGAGTCTGTAAAGGGAACAATGGAAAGGAGGAGGCGAGAACCGGCTTGACAATATAAATTATATTTGAATGTAAAACTGAAACACAAAGACACAAACACACACACATATATGTCGGACAGCTGCCCGTAAATGTTCTCTCTCTGTTGCACCGCCGTCTCCAGTCAGCCTTTATCCCTCTGGAGGCTTGATTAGCCTGATAAGGGGCAGGGTGTGTAAAATCACATCCCAGCCCTGCCCTCTCACAGAGTCATTTAAAATAATTCACTGATATGAACTGACTTAAAATGTCAGTCGGACATCGCGATGTCTTGCGAGCAGGTTTATCTCTACACAAGTGCAATATCTGATTACATTTTTAAGAGAACACTGAAAACCCTAACAAGTTGACTTTACTCAAGTGAATGAGTAAACCCATTCACTCAGTTGAACTGAGTAATACTGTCCCCAAAACTTGTGTAATTGAGTTCACTTAAACCTGTGATCATACAGAATGAATGTAAATATTTAAGTTAACTAGATGCAAGTTGTTACAAGGAGGCAGGTCACAGGAGCAGGATCTAAACACAGCTAAAAAGTGTTTAAAAAAATAAACAAAGCACAGATTAACAGGGTTAACACAGGAACAAAAGAAACATCCACAATGGTAAAACACAGGAACAGAGAAACATGAACAATGGGAACGGGTCAAAAACAGGAGGTGAAAACATTTACATTTACATTTATTCATTTGGCAGACGCTTTTATCCAAAGCGACTTACAAAAGAGGAAGAACATCAGCGAATCATCTTAGGGAGACAGTGGTACAAAAAGTGCCATATTACAAAGTTTCACTATCATCATAATAGTATACAAAACAGATTTAAGTGCAACAAGAAATGTAATATATATATATATATATATATATATATATATATATATATATATATATATATATATATATATATCTATTTCTTTTTTTCTTTTTTTTTTTTTTTTTAGTGCTTTTGGAAAAGATGTGTTTTTAGCCGTTTTTTGAAGATAGAGAGTGAGTTAGCTTCCCAGATTGAGTTGGGAAGGTCATTCCACCACCGTGGTATGATGAAACTGAAAGTCCGGGAAAGTGTTTTGGTGCCTTTTTGTTTTGGTACGACAAGGCGACGTTCCTTAGCCGACCGCAGGCTTCTGGTGGGAACGTAGCTCTGCATAAATGTTTTTAGGTATGCTGGAGCAGACCCAGTGACTGTTTTATATGCCAGCATCAGGGCCTTGAATTTAAAACGTGCATGAACCAGCAGCCAGTGGAGAGAGACAAAGAGTGGTGTAACATGTGCTCTCTTAGGTTCATAACACATAACAACTGACCAGGAGTAAGCAAACAACAGGGCTTTAAATACACAAAGACTAATGAGGTGAATGAGACACAGGTTAGAAATAATCAAGGACAGCTGGCAGGGATTTATGGGAAATGTAGTCCAGGGGGAACAGATGACAGAGGCAAAACACAGGGTAGACAACAGTGAATCGTAACATAACCCCACCTCTTAACGGGCAGCTCATGATGCCCAAGGAGGGCAGGAAGGGCCAAGATGGAGCTGGAGAACAAAGAGTCCAGAGCAGAACAAGCTGGTGGTCAAAGGACCCATGCGATTAGATCAGGCGGTAGACCATGGGGCCAAGGAAACCAGGGCAGATCAGGTGGGTGACCAGGGGAACAAGGAAACCTGGGCAGATCAAGTAGATGACTGGGGGACCAAGGGAGCCAGGGTAGACAGCCATGGGACCAGGGATACCAGAGCAGACCAGGCAGACAATCTGGAGACCCAGAAGACCAGAGCAGATCAGGCGGATGGTCAGGAGACCAGAGCGGATCAGGCAGATGGCCAGGAGACCCAGAAGACCAGAGCAGATCAGGCAGATGGTCAGTAGACCCAGAAGACCAGAGCTGATCAGGTGAACAGTCAGGAGACCCAGAAGACCAGAGCAGATCAGACAGACGGCCAGGAGACCCAGAAGACCAGAGCAGATCAGGCAGATGGTCAGTAGACCCAGAAGACCAGAGCTGATCAGGTGAACAGTCAGGAGACCCAGAAGACCAGAGCAGATCAGACAGACGGCCAGGAGACCCAGAAGACCAGAGCAGATCAGGTGAACGGTCAGGAGACCCAGAAGACCAGAGCAGATCAGGCAGACGGCCAGGAGACCCAGAAGACCAGAGCAGATCAGGCAGATGGTCAGGACACCCAGATGACCACCTCAGGGTAGGGACTGGATAAGGAGGCCTGGTTGGCGGCCACAGACTAGAGACTGGAGACGTGGAAGGTGGAGCCATGGCCGGCTCGAGGGGCTAAGAGTCCAGGATGACTAAGAAATGACCTAAGTGTTCGTGAACATGAGCAGAGTCTCGGGAGTGAACTCTGTGGTCGTGGGCATGGACATTGTCTCGGGAACGACCTCTGTGGTCATGGGTGTAGACAGAGACTCAGGGACAACCTCTGTGGTAGTGAGCATAGGCGAAGACTCGGAGACGACCTCTGTGGTAGTGAACATGGGCATAGTCTCGGGAATGACCTCTGTGGTCGTGAACACTGGCAGAGACTTGGAAATGACCTCTGTGTTCGTGAACACATGCAGAGACTTGGAAATGACCTCTGTGCTCGTGAACACTGGCAGAGACTTGGAAATCACCTCTGTGTTCGTGAACACATGCAGAGACTTGGAAATGACCTCTGTGCTTGTGAACACTGGCAGAGACTTGGAAACGGAAGCCTTTCTCCTCCTCCTCCTCCTCCTCCAGGAGGCCAAAGTTGGCAGCGCAGGATCTGGGACAGATGAGGTTGGCAGAGCAGGATCTAAAATAAATTTATGCATTTGGCAGATGCTTTTATCCAAAGCGACTTACAGTGCCCTTATTACAGGGACAATCCCCCCGGAGCAACCTGGAGTTAATTGCCTTGCTCAAGGACACAATGGTGGTGGCTGTAGGGACTGCACCACCACACCAATAGCCAAAATATCTCACACACTGCTTCGGCACATTTGGACTAAACATCGTCTTATGCAGGCTGAATGATTTTATTTTAAACATTTAATAAATATTTAATAATTTTATTTTAATTATTTGTTTTTATTTCAGATCTGCTTCTCGGTCCAGAGTTCTGCTGCAGTTTCCTTCAGAATTCAAAGCACATTCTTACGAGAGATGCCTATTTTTGGGGGGCAACATGAAGTGATGTAATTCCAAATAATTTACTGTGATAATCCATTTAGACTTTGGTATAAAAAAAAAAAAAAGCAACTTTGATAAATAAAGTTTTCACTCTGGAATAATTGAAAGGGACTTCATTACCATTTCAGTATTTTCAGTTCCTGCTAAGAGACCTGAGATAGTGTTAACAGGGTCCAACTTGACCAAAGGGGACACAGATTAACCTAATGGTGAAATCACATGAAACAGCTATTTACAACAAAACAACATAAATAACACAACCAAAAAGCTAAAACCGCTATGAATTCTTAATAACAATTATTTAAATGTCCCCATATGTTCCCTCTGACGAAAGAAACATAATTAAATAATTAAACACAAAGGATTATGGGTATTTCCCATATATTGTTTTTGTCTTAATTCAATACATTTTTAAGAACAATTAGTCCAAGGGACTTATGTTCCCAATTACTGTTTTTCCAGTAATGACAACAGTAGGTTTACAGTGCAGAAAAAAAACATGTCCGTGGCTTTTGAGATTTTTTTTTCCAGACCCTTAAAACACACGCACACACACGAAGGTGATTTGTACAGTTTTGCACCATTCTCTGCAGTGATTTTGTTTACTTGATCACTCTTTGTTTACTTGTAGAAATTACAGACATAATTCTACAAGTCTTATTTATTTCTGAGAAACATCTTATGTGCAGTCAAACGATTGTTTCAACGTTGAATCCAGCAATAAATGTAAAACCCACCGTTTTGTCTCTGAATCGAAGTCTGATTTTGAGGTTGTGCTGCCTCCTTGTGTCAGGTGTAATGTAACGCGCGCGCATTTGCCAAACTGGTGAAAACGTGTGTGATTGTGCCCCCTAGCGGTTGCACACGTAATAGCAGTCCGTTCCCTGCCCTCATGAGCTTGAACGCACAAGCAAATTGTTCACTCCAAAGAATCAAAAGAGGTAATGAGCACCAACACAAAATGTCATTTATAACTCACATTGCGTTTAAATAATGCTTGATGAAAAAGATGAAAACGACTATTCTGATATAATCACTCACCGTTAGGCTAATTTCACAGGAAATGCGTGGCGTAAAACGCCTAGACATTCATATATTGATATTATTTCAAATAATTAACGGGGAGAGGTAATGAAATACTTTGATGATTGGCTACATGCTACACATTCCGAGCAACTCAGCTGAAAGTCTCTTTGAAAGAATTATTTTCTGATGCAGATGAAGTTTCAGTAGGTCGGCTAACCCTGAGTTACACACGGACTGTTGGGGGAATACAAATCGATACGCCATCATCGCGGCAGAGGAATGTAATCCCGCCTCGAGCATCTGCTTGTCAGATGTGCCGACAGAGCCGTTCATACCGTGAAATAGAAAATTCCTCCTGTCCATTCGGGCCTGTTTTATTTACCGCCGAGGCGGACAGTGATAGAGCGGGGCGCTAGCCTGCAGTACCGCTGTTCACTGCCAGATGGCGCTTGGGAGTAAAATGACATCAGGTCAATGAAGCGTTGATGATATGCATCATTTTCTTCTATTAACAAATGTATGCGTTTGATGAAAGGTGCTTTTTTAATGTATTTTTTACTACAATGATCAGTGCATAAACCGAGATTAAATATGAGTCAGTAGTCAAACGTGATAGGTTATAAATATGTACAAATATCCATTTGTATTTAAAACGTAATATTTTGTTCACTTGTGCGTGTCTGTGTTAGTGGAAACATGAATTGCAATTATCTGTAACTTATATATTTAAACGATACTATACCAAACCCAATAGCACTTGCACACTCATGTAAATATATATATATATTTAATTCTTATAGCACAATCATTGTGTAGTTTGACATGTTTGTGCTGCTGTGCACCATTGTTTCTGCCATGATGTTACAGTTACTAGATTTATTGTTACTACATTAAAACAGTGGTCATTTTGGTGGCCACCAAAATGGAAAATACATAAAAAGTTTCAGTTTGAAGTTTGAGACCATGTTAAAGGACTACTCTGGGTTTAGCTCAATCGACAGCATTTGTGGCGTAATGTGGATTACACAAAAAGGAAGTTTGACTCGTCCCTCCTTTTCTTTAATAATATGAAAAATCGAGGTTACAGTGAGGCCAATTTTGGAGGGTTTAAAGGCAGAAATGTGAAGCTTATTTTATAAAAGCACATACATTAATTCTTATTAGTTATTTGAGCTGTGAAGTGGTTTAAATTGTTGTTTTTGCTGCACTGCATGGTTTACAGTGTTATACTGTCATGGCAGTGAAGTTGTAAAATGGGATGTAAGTTCACACAGAAAAGTATTTCATCACACTAAAATCATGTTAACACGAATATTGTTATGTTTTGAGTGCGTGCTTCAGAAACTGGGTATTTTATCGTTTGCAGATTGACCCCATTCATGTCAATTGAAAGTGCTTGAAAGTGCTTCCCTGTAACCCATATTTTTGCTTCAAAATATCAAAAAAAGTCCAAATATTTTTTGTGGTAGTCAACATTATTCTACAAATGCTGTCGATTAAACTCAACTTGTAATGAACCCGAAATATGTTTCTTTAACCAATGATGGTTTTGCAGTAGTAAAATTAACTGTAGTACTTTGGTATTTGGTGAGAAGTAAAGTTACCATGGTACATGGGTCATTGGTCATGTGCACAGAAGAGGGCACCCTAATTAGCATTTCATACATGAAGATAGCAGCAGTCTAACAGGCTCAGTCTGGAGGTTGCCTGACACTGTAACAAATACATGACCTGAGAGAGCTGTGTGTGGAATAGCCGAGTGAAGGGCGATGATAAGTGCGGCACAGAGGGAAGCAGCGCTCTTCTGTTCCGTGAAGCCTTTCATCTCAATTTAAACCATCCTCCTCATAATGTTCCACTCTTTTCCCTTTTCCTCTCTCATCCTCTTGACAATATCTTTAGTTCTTTTGCTTTATTTCTGCCCCCTCACCTCTCTCTCTGTCCATCTCTCTCTTTCCCTCACTCCCGCTGTGAGTTGAGGTGTGGTGTGTCTGTAGCCCATGTGTGCAGAACTCTTTAACATTCTTTCTACTGCCGAGAGGCAAAGCTGGCACTGCACTGCACATATATATATCAAACACGACTTCTCTCTATCGGTTTCTCTCTCTTTCGTGCTGTGATTCAGAGGTTAGAGGTCATTGCGTTCTTGTTCAGCATTGTACGTCCTGGCCTTATCCTCCACCTTGAATGCTGCACACTGTATTAGCGTCCAGGTCTTTCCTCTCTCTCTCTCTCTCTCTCTCTCTCTCTTTTATTTTTTAACTTCAATTATTTTATTGTATATAACATAGAATGTTGCCAAAGCTTCAGCTCCAAAACTCTGACAGGAAAGAAAAGATTTAAAATACAAAATGTGCCAATTTTATTTTTAGGTTTAGTTCCATTTTATATATATATATTTTTTTTCTGTTTTATACATATTTATATAATATATATATATATATATATATATACATACATTAACACTAATTAATAAAAATGTGTCAAATTATTCAATTCATGAAAATGCAATTCACACAAAACAAGTACTGGAATGCACCTCATTATATGATGAATATATATATATAATATATAAATCAAAATCTAATTAAAAGCTGAAATTCTTATAAAAAATGTAAGGAATGTTGGCATGAGTAGCACAAAATTATAATTTTTTATTATTATTATTTATAAAAAAATTTAAAATTCTGTTTTTATATATAATTAATATTTGAAATGCATGTATCCACCAAATCAAAGTCATGTGTTGTAGCAACCATTGAGGTAGTAATTATGTTGTCATGTGACCAAAAAAAAAAAATAACCCTCTAAGACCCTAGGACTGTGTAAGATTAAAAAAAGTCTATATTGTTTGACATATCATTGAATATCAATATTTTGACACCCTGAAAAAAAGTTATTGATATTCTTAACTCAGAAATTCATGATATTTGTAATATATATATATTTTTTTACCTTGACATTTTTTTTTCTTTTAATTGATTAGGCTAATTTGTGTACACTGTCATTTATTCAAGTTGCAAGGAAACTATTTTAATACCTTTTACTTGATGTTTACACCTTATGCCATTTTAAAGTCATTACATTTATTTATTTTTTGGTAAGAAATGCCATAAATATTTTTCAGAACATTTTGAAACATGCAGACGAAGAATAAATTCTATGAATTAGTCTAGTTTTAAACTAGACTGATTAAAAGATTTGTATAGCCTTGAACAATCTTATTTGTCAGCGACCCAAAAATTCTATATAAAAAATTTTATAATATAGAACAAATCTCTCTCTCACTACTTTCTTCTATGGCTTCATATTTGAGCATGTAAAATAATCAAGATTACAATTACAGCTGCCAAAATTAACTAATTATATTGTTGAGTCAATTATAATTTGAAGGGAAATAATCAACAAGTATGATTTTTGTCATTAGTGTGCAGCCCTGCTTTCTTCCGTCCAATCGGCTGATTATTCCGGTAGGTTTGGATTTTATTTAAGATGCAATGGCAGAGTTGATCAGCTCTGTCACCATGTGGTTTTGAATTGACATGCTATACAGTGCTTTTTTAACACAGAAGCAGTGAAGTACTGTACAGTATCAGATATCTTATAGTATGTTAGTAAAGAAACAAAGAGGGAGTGAAAGAGACTTGCAACATTTGGAGGCTTCCGTCTAATATAGAGATCAAAATAGATTAAATAAATCTGCAGTTCTGTCTCTCTGTCTTATCTGATATGGCATATTTTGTTGTTTAGTCCAGTGTTTTGATCCATATAATATTTTTAAGTGTTTGTAATCTGTTCAGGTTTGATAATGATGGTAATTGAGAAAGTACACAAAGAGAAAATACAATTATGTAGATTGTTTTCGAACATTGTGTATTTAGGATGCGTTCACGGTCAGGTCACTCCAAGCGTTGCGTCATACACACGTTGAAGTCAGAGGTCATTCAGAATGAGGCCACAGAACAGAGAAAGAGGGACAGAAGATGATAAAATGGAGAAAGGAAGAACTTAGAGGGTGACATCTGACCCCACGTCTTCCTTTTCTCTTTCACTCTCTTATTCCCTCCCTATGTTTCTTTTCTCATTCTCAGTGTGTCTTTGTGTCCAGCGATGATCTGGCCACAGGCTGTGATCCCTGTGACCTTTCCAAGGGTCAGCTGGCGGCCATGGCGACAGAGAGGTCAGTCTGCGGCCTCAGTTCATCTCTCGGTCAACATCAGGTCACATTTTGGTCAACATCAGTGGTGTTTTTAAGAGCCTGAAGCATCAAACATAGTTCATTTGGTCAGTGTGTGTTTCTTCAAAGGGCAGGTCTTAAGTTTCAGATCATATACTAGTCCTCTCGTATTTTTGTATGAGGTTTTTGGATTTAAGTCTTCAAAATAAGATTTATACATTTAGATTTAATTCCCTGGGTACACTTGAAAAGCCTGTTTTCTTGGGCTGCATATGACAAAATCATAATGATTGATTATTTTCTTTTTCACATTGCAAATGAGATTCATTATGATTTATCGAATTTACATTAAAATACTTATTATGTATGCAATATACTTTATGTAGGCTACACAAACATTTCATTGCTGTTTTATACATCATTACATAAAGACAAGATTGTTTGCCTGAAGAATGACTTTCACATTGGCCGTCTTTAACAGAATGAAAAAAAAAAAAAAAAATACACAAATCTGGGATTAATTATAATACTCAACCATTGTAAAACAAGTTATAAGTAGAACATTAGACCAACATTAAATGTTATAACACAGTTTCACTTTTCACTTTTAGTTATTTGTGGCAGCTGTAAATGTAATCTCAGTTATTTATTCGATTAATTGTGCTACCCAGTTTTTTTCTTCTGAATTTTCAAATGACAGAACATTTTCAGAAATTTCTGTGGTCTTTTTTCATGAATCATTAATTGTGGCAGCTGTAGGCTAATTGTCATTTTGATTATTTTTGGATTAATTGGGCATCCCCAGTGTTTCCTGTAATTTCAAATTACAGAAGATTTTCTGAAATGTTTTTTTTTTTATAATAATAATTACGGGCAATGAGTAAAATTATTTCTCATATGTATAGTTTGCCAGTCAATAGCTAACCTAAAATTAACCCCTAGTTTCAGGTCAACGCGGAGGTCGCCTAATGGTCAATTCCACAGAATTTACCAAAAGAAGTGGCAATCTACAATGTTGCCTAGTTTTCCACTATTCTAATACATATCTGCCCCCGCCATGACCTGGAACCTGGGGTCATTCAGCAGTCATCAGAGTATATTCAAAAAAGCCCCTGATGATTCAGGGAGGTTTCAAACATTTGGTATTTAGTCTGTACCCAAGCATCTACCATCACAGGTCAATGGGTAGTTAGCATCATGGGGTAAAACCAAAATGTTTAGTTACATTAATAAAGGTAATGGCGTGACGCAAATTATTACTCTTGACCTCTATGTAAAGCACAGCAGCACTTGTTTGGATGTTTGACCCCAGACTCTGACACAACAATGTGCTTAAATATAAGATTCCTACAGTATAGGCATATTGAACTTGCATGCAGTTCCCGTTAAAATTAAAAGGACAAAGATGCACAAAGCAACCAAAATCAATTTGAAATAGAGCCGGTTTGTCTGCAGAAAGCAATATGTTGGTAACTTGCCCTTTGTTTGTATGCTAACCTTAACTTTGGTTTCACTAAATTAGTGAGTTGACTTTTGAGACCTTTTTGTTTAGTAGATGTTGTACTTTAAGACTTGAACTTTGTAGTGCTTTGCATGTTCTTAAAATGGTGATTAGATCTGGGTAGCAAATAGTGGTTTTACCCCATAGCTCCCACCACATACATAAGTGGAAACATAAACATTTTCACACACTGCAATTAATATTCATGTGACCTCGAATTCACTCTTAACAGGATGCAGGTCATCTGGCGGTCAGCAGTATAGGGGTACTCTTTTCTCTAAATGATCTGCAAAAACTGCAAGCGCCAATCAGTTAGTCTGATCATTCAAATTAATAGGTTGCATATATTTGGCCTGTGTCTGACCCGCATGTAACCCAGGTCACCCGGTGGTCATGTACAAAGGTCAACTCACGGTCGACATTCTCATGTCCCTTCTGAGCCACCATAGGGTGGTGGTGCATTCGCGTGGTCTGATTGGCTCATCCATCTCGCCTCTAATCATTACAGATGGAGGAGAGTGGCGTAAACAAGAATCATTAGGGCCACTTGCCACAGCCACTCACGTCCACTTTAAACTGCCATTACGGCTCCACAGATCCATCCTAAACAAACTCCCCTGGGGAGAGGAGAGGGAGAGAGTTAGAAGGATGTAGTAGTTTGGAGTTGGTCTTCTATCTTTTAAGTGTGTGGGGTTGACAGACTTTAGCTCATTGCTTCATCAACGTGCCACTGTGATGGTTTGTGATGTGTTGCCAGATCTGCTAACTTTACAATGAGTGTGTCTTTGTGCTGGTACTGTAGTTGATGAATAACATGTCCATGGACCTTTATCAGCATCAAGATTTTAGGTTCACATTTTTCTGAATGTATAGGGGAAAGTTTGTATCTTATGTCCTGTAGCTTGTCACAGTTTCATTTGGGTTTTTTCCATTTCACCACTTGTAATCACTTCTTTGCCTTCACTAGTTCATTATAAATGGTCCTGCAGTGTGAATAGTGAATCTTACAAGTTCAAATATTCAACAGTCCCACAACTAATTTGAACTTGTAAAAACTTCACTTAGAGCAATTATACAAAAATGATCACATTGAAAACCCTAATTTGTTGACTTTACGCAAAATCGTATGAGTAGGCTCATACAAAACATATAACTTTGGTTCCCATAGAGAAAAATAAGCAAAAATGTAACTCCTAAGCCAAACCCTCAACCTATGATTTTAATGGGAAAATCATATCACATCACATTGGTGTTTGGAATGAAACGTGGGTAGTATATCACAGGTTATTGTCATACGTCAGTCATTCTGAATAAATAAAAATGGAATGAGTTACCAAGTTTGTTCACAAACGTTTCCTTCCTTAAAATAAAGTGTTAGATAGTGATAGGAGGCTAGTTAAAATTTGATACCTGTGTTGTATTTATCTGAAATTATGTTTGTTGATTGGCTGGTCTCTATGGAATTAAAAGTCATACATTTTTGTAATAGCAAAGTTGTACAATATCTTACTATTGTACTATAGTTATTATGAGACTATTACATAAATGGTGCCGTGTGCCTCTGTCTGTATCGTTTCCATATGCACCAAGAAAAATGTATATCTATACAAAAATCTAAACTCGCCGAGTAAAGTTCTGAAGTCTTGGACATTTCAACGTAACCGCAAAGTATTTTATGTCACCTACCCAGGCACAGGTTCCCCACTGAAATACTGAAAGGCAAAGCAGCACAAAGCAAAAATAATAAAGAAGCAGAGTGATCTCTCAGTGTCTCATTTGTCCTTATGCATGGGATACAGCATAAGAGGTCAAAATCTATGGATGTGTGAGACCTAGCTTTTGCAACAATGTGATGCCATAGCTGATGATGTTGCATTGAATGTATGTGTGTGTTTTTGGGACGTGGAACGAAACGGGTTCAACGGCAGGGCAATGGCAGACCCCCCATTCTCAATCACACTTGGTCCCTCAGGGCATGCGATGCAGCATGCTGCTTCTAAGCATGTCTGCGCGAGTGCACCAGCCCTACTAAAAGTATGAAGAATGAATAAATGTGAACAAAAAAGGATGAAAGAGAGAAAAAACAGTACAGGGAAATAAAAAGAGGACAGAATATATAATTAGGCAGAAAACAATAGGATGCTGAATTGTATCAAACTTTCCACGCTTTCTTTTCCTGTCTCATTATCCTTTTTAGAATTTGCCATATTAATGAGTGTGTGTGTGTGTGTGTGTCCTGGCGAGACCAGTGGTAAACATTTGACATCATAGACGCACCATGTGGCATTGCCATAGAGATATTTTTAACCAGCAGGCAGCCAGCCTTTCCTGAAAGCCCTATTGCTCATGCCTCTCTCTCCTTTTCTCTTCCTCTCTCTCTCTTTCCACCTGCTCTTCACCCCATCAGCGGTGGGGTCGTTGCGAGGTCGGGAGGAAAAATGAAGCGCCTCCGCTACGCTGTGTAATGCCCCTCCATGCTGGAATGCTTTACCTTTTTCTGTTACTCTAATGCCTTCCTTTAATCTCTCTCTTTCAAACATATTACCCCCCACCCTTTCTGGCTTATCTCATCTTAACATGCACCTGAACATCTATCTCCCATCATCTCTTTGTTTCTAAACAAAGGCCTGGAGGCGTTTAAGGGAAAGTGTAGCACATGATGCTGATTTTGAATGAATCTTGATGGTTTGAGCATTAGTGTCATATTTGAAGATTCTGAACAGTGATGTTCGAGGGTCAGGTTTTACTGTATAGGTTTACTGCACATTTTTATGGTCTTTTTACAGTTTTATGGTTAAATGCGTGTGTGAACAGGTCTATTTCTGAAAAACCTACATCTGTGTTTGTGCAGTTTCAACAAATCAGGTATTAAATTTTTTTTTAATTTACGGTAAAAAAATGGCACTTGTGGTTGTCAGAAATTCACTGTAAAAATACATATATTTTACAGCATATATTCAGTATATATATATATATATATATATATATATATATATATATATATATATATATATATATATATCAGTATACAGTTGAAGTCAGAAGTTTACATACATCTTAGCCAAATACATTTAAACTCAGTTTTTTACAATTCCTGACATTTGTATAAAATATTCCCTGTCTTAGGTCAGTTAGGATCACTACTTTACTATAAGAACGTGAAATGTCAGAATAATAGTAGAGAGAATTATTTATTTCAGCTTTTATTTCTTTCATCACATTCCCAGTGGGTCAGAAGTTTACATACACTTTGTTAGTATTTGGTATCATTGCCTTTAAATTGTTTAACTTGGGTCTAACATTTTGGGAAGCCTTCCACAAGCATCTCACAATAACTTGCTGAAATTTTGGCCCATTCCTCCAGAGAACTGGTGTAACTGAGTCAGGTTTGTGTCTCCTTGCTTGCACACACTTATTCAGTTCTGCCCACAACATTTCTGTCAGATTGAGGGCCGTGCTTTGTGACGGCCACTCCAATACGTTGACTCTGTTGTCCTTATGCTATTTTGCATAAAACATAACGATGGTCATTATGGCCAAATATTTCAATTTTTGTTTCACCAGACCAGAGGACATTTCTCCAAAATGTAAGATCTTTGTCCTCATGTGCACTTGCAAATTGTCTGGCTTTTTTATGGCAGTTTTGGAGCAGTGGCTTCTTCCTTACTGAGCAGCCTTTCAGGTTATGTTGATATAGGACTCTGTTTCTCCAGCATCTTCACAAGGTCCTTTGCTGTTGTTGTGGGATTGATTTGCACTTTTCACACCATACTACGCTCATCTTTAGGAGACAGAATGTATTTCCTTCCTGAGCAGTATGATGGCTGTGTGGTCCCATGGTGTTTATACTTGCATACTATTGTTTGTACAGATGATTGTGGTACCTTCAGGCATTTGGAAATTGCTCCCAATGATGATCCAGACTTTTGGATGTCCACACTTTTTTTTTCTGAGGTCTTGGCTGATTTCTTTTGATTTTCCCATGATCAAGCAAAGAGGCACTGAGTTTAAAGGTAGGCCTTAAAATACATCCACAGGTACACCTCCAATTGACTCCAATGATCCAATTAGCCAATTATCAGAAGCTTGACATCATTTGCTTAATTGCTTAAATGCACAGTTAACTTGGTGTATGTAAAGTTATAACCCACTACATACATTACATATATATATATATATATATATATATATATATATACACTCACCTAAAGGATTATTAGGGACACCATACTAATACTGTGTTTGACCCCCTTTCGCCTTCAGAACTGCCTTAATTCTACGTGGCATTGATTCAACAAGATGCTGAAAGCATTCTTTAGAAATGTTGGCCAATATTGATAGGATAGCATCTTGCAGTTGATGGAGATTTGTGGGATGCACATCCAGGGCACGAAGCTCCCGTTCCACCACATTCCAAAGATGCTCTATTGGGTTGAGATCTGGTGACTGTGGGGGCCATTTTAGTACAGTGAACTCATTGTCATGTTCAATAAACCAATTTGAAATGATTCGAGCTTTGTGACATGGTGCATTATCCTGCTGGAAATAACCATCAGAGGATGGGTACATGGTGGCCATAAAGGGATGGACATGGTCAGAAACAATGCTCAGGTAGGCCGTGGCATTTAAACGATGCCCAATTGGCACTAAGGGGCCTAAAGTGTGCCAAGGAAACATCCCCCACACCATTACACCACCACCACCAGCCTGCACAGTGGTAACAAGGCATGATGGATCCATGTTCTCATTCTGTTTACACCAAATTCTGACTCTACCATCTGAATGTCTCAACAGAAATCGAGACTCATCAGACCAGGCAACATTTTTCCAGTCTTCAACTGTCCAATTTTGGTGAGCTCTTGCAAATTGTAGCCTCTTTTTCCTATTTGTAGTGGAGATGAGTGGTACCCGGTGGGGTCTTCTGCTGTTGTAGCCCATCCGCCTCAAGGTTGTGCGTGTTGTGGCTTCACAAATGCTTTGCTGCATACCTCGGTTGTAACGAGTGGTTATTTCAGGCAAAGTTGCTCTTCTATCAGCTTGAATCAGTCGGCCCATTCTCCTCTGACCTCTAGCATCAACAAGGCATTTTCACCCACAGGACTGCCGCATACTGGATGTTTTTCCTTTTCACACCATTCTTTGTAAACCCTAGAAATGGTTGTGCGTGAAAATCCCAGTAACTGAGCAGATTGTGAAATACTCAGAACGGCCTGTCTGGCACCAACAACCATGCCACGCTCAAAATTGCTTAAATCACCTTTCTTTCCCATTCTGACATTCAGTTTGGAGTTCAGGAGATTGGCTTGACCAGGACCACACCCCTAAATGCATTGAAGCAACTGCCATGTGATTGGTTGATTAGATAATTGCATTAATGAGAAATTGAACAGGTGTTCCTATTAATCCTTTAGGTGAGTGTATGTGTATATATGTATATATACACACACACACACACACACACACACACACACACACACACACACACACACACACACACAGTATATATATTTTTACAGTGAATTTTTGGCAACCACAAGTGCCACTTTTTTTTACAGAAAATTTTAACTATGTAACTTTTGGCCCTCTAGTGGTTAAAAAATAAAACTGCATGTGTCTTTCGGAAGGACATTGTTTTGGTTGTTGTTTGGCTCTGCTCCTCTGTGCGGATGAATGTGGTTCAAGGCACTTTTGTACACATGAATACAGGATCTTATAAGAGCGAATGGACAAATAAACAAAGAAAAGAACAGACAGATATCCGAAAACATGTAATCTGAGCAGGTAAGTGTCATATCTTACCTCATGTCAAAGTTTTGGCTCATTGGAAACGTTGATATTTTGAGATAAATGACATTACAAAAGTTAGGCAACATTTGTTAGCATTATTCATAACGATTGCTAGTCTGATAAGGTCAAACGTTTTAAAGTTTTTATAACTGCAGGATATTCTTGCCAAATAGACCATGGTAGTAACTCATTCATAGATTGTCATTGTTACGAACCAGTGGTCACATAATTTCAAGACTTGATTGTCCTTGGCAAACCAAAGACTAAAGGATTTTATTTACTTAAATTATTGACATTATAAAATACACGTGTGCTAGCAAGTGAGAAGTTCTTCGTGGATTACAGACGTGTGTGTGTGTGTGTGTGTGTGTGTGTGTGTGTGTGTGTGTGATTACACAACTATACATAATCTTGGGTAAAGTAAATAAATGATTTAGAAGATGGATATTTGTTGCACTCTCTCATTAATAACATTTTGTTATTTTTTATTTTAGATAGTGTATCTTAAAATTTTTTTTATATGTATGTACACTGTTAAACAACATAGCAACCACACTGGTGCTAAAGCAAACAATAGTTTACCCTAAAAGTACATGTATTGTCTTGTTAAACATGATATAAATGTTCATTGTTAACTATAAGGTAAATCATAGTTTTTTGTGTGTGTATATATATCTATACACAGAATCAGAATGAACTTATTTGCCAAGTTTGCTTACACATGCATGGAATTCTGGTGACAGAAGCTTCCAGTGCACAAACAATTCAACAACAAGACAGAGATAATAAAAAAATAGAATAAAAATAAAAAGTGTATAGAAAATATAAGAATATATAGAAATACACAATAATATCAAAAAACTATATATATATATATATATATATATATATATATATATATATATATATATATACGTACAAATACAAATCTGTTATATATAGATAGTGCAAGGGAATGTAATGGCAGAAGAGGTAGGATAAATATAAATAGATTAAGCTGTGTATTGCACATAATTGTGTATTGTATTCCTCAATGGGGCAGTTGCATGAGTTTCATGTTTATGAGATGGACAGTCTGAGAGGAAAAACTGTTCTTGTGCCTGACGGTTCTGGTGCTCAGTGCTCCATAGCTCCAGCCAGAAGTCAACAGTTCAAAAAGCTAGTAAGCTTGGTTAGTGGGGTCCAGAGTGATATTTCTAGCCCTTTTCCTCTGTACAGTTCTTGAAGGGATGGCAGGGGGTAACCAATAATCCACTCAGCAGTCCGAACTGTCCTCTGTATTCTTCTGATGTCCGATTTAGTTATTGAAGTGCAGAGGACAGACTCAATGACTGATGAGTAGAACTGTATCTGCAGCGCCTGTGCTAGGTTGAACTTCCTTTTTCATATCATGAGTCAATGTGGAACTCCCACTTGTGGTCCTGTGAGATGGTTGTGCCCAGGAACCTGAATGACTCCACTGCTGCCACAGAGCTGTTCAGAATGGTGAATGGGGTCAATGTTGGGGTGTTCTTCCTAAATTCCACTATCATCTCCACTGTTTTGGGCATGTTTATCTCCAGTTTGTTTTGATTGCACCAGACAGCCAGCTGTTCAACCTCCCTTTTCTATGCAGACTCATCATCATCCTGGATGAGGCCAATGACAGTAGCGTCGTCTGCAAACTTCAGGAGCTTGACAGAGGGGTCCTTGGTGGTGCAGTCCTTTTTGTACAAGGAGAAGAGTATTGGGGAGAGCACACATCCCTGAGGGACACCTGTGGTGATCGTACTGGTGCTGGAAGTAAATTTTCCCATTCTCACTATCTGCTGCCTGTCCGTCAGAAAGCTGATGATCCAGTGACAGATAGAGGTGGGAGCAGAGAGTTGGTTAAATTTAGTCTGGATAATGGTGTTGAAAGCTGAACTGAAGTCCACAAAAAGGATCCTTGCATATGTCCCTGGTCTGTCCAGATGTTGCAGGATATGATGCAATCCCATGTTGACTGCATCATCCACAGACCTGTTTGCTCTATAAGTAGATTGAAGGGAATCCAGAAAGGGTCCAGTGATGTCCTTCAGGTGAGCCAACACCAGTCTCTCAAATGACTTCATGACCTCTTTTGTTTCCATAAGACCTGGCACACATCCTCTTCACAGGTTGCAGGTTGAGTAACAGGTGGGGGGGTTGGTTGCAGGATGTGTTAAAGTTTAAGTGGGTGCGGGGTGTGAGACTGGGCTTTTCAAATCTACAGTAAAACACATTCAGGTCATCAGCCAGTTGTTAATTCCCTACAGTGTTATGGTTTAGTGTCTTGTAGTTAGTAATGTCTTTCAGGCCTCTCCACACTGATGCAGGGTCATTAGCTGAAAACTTGGTTTTCAGCTTCACTGAGAAGCTTCTTTTAGCCACTCTAATCTTTTTTGTCAGTGTGTTTCTGGACTGATTATACAAGATTTTATCCCTATTTCTGTAAACATCCTCTTTGGCCTGATGAAGCTGCTTGAGTTTTGCTGTAAACCATGGTTTTTCATTGTTGAACGTTAAATAAGTCCTAGTAGGAATGCACATGTTCTCACAGAAACTGATATATGATGTCACAGTATCTGTGATCTCATCCAGATTGGTGTCTGCAGCCTCAAATACACTCCAATCAGTGAAGTCAAAGCAGGCTTGTTTATTACAGGCTTAGCGGATTGAAGTTTCTGCCTGTAGGTCAGAAGAGGATGAACCAGACAGTGATCAGTAAATCCCAAAGCTGCTCTATGGACAAAGCGATATGCATCCTTTAATGTTGTGTAGCAGTGAACCAGTATATTTCTGTCTCTGGTGGGGCATGTATTGTGCTGTCTGTATTTTGGCAGTTCACGGGTGAGGTTGGCTCTGTTAAAATCACAGAGAATAATATGTGAGTTTGGGTATTGTTGTTCTGTGTCTGTGATCTGATCAGCCAGCTTTTGCAGCACTGTGCTCCCACATGCTTGTGGAGAAATATAAACACTCACCAGAATAAATTAGGAAAACTCCCACGGCGAGTAGAAAGGCTTGCAGATGATAAAGAGCGTTTCCAAATTTGGACAGGACGTCTTCTTTAATGTTGTTTCATCTGCACACCAATTTTACATAACTTTTCAAAAGCATGTTCCACCACCTTTCGTTTTCCCTGTTAACTACGCAATGCGATCCACCCTGAACAGCCTGGCAGATGTAACGTGCTGTCCGAAATGGCTTCACTCATCCAGGTTTCTGTCAAGCACAAGGCAAGAAGAGTTTGAAAAGTTCTTGTTTGTATGGGTGAGGAGATGTAGTTTGTCCATTTTGTTAGAAAGAGTGCTGAGATTCGCTTAATGAATACTCTGCAGTGCTGTTCGAAAACCACACTGTTGGAGCTTGCCCGGCGCACCGGCTCGCTTCCCTCGTGCCTCATCGTGCTTGAACAACACAGCTGCACCTCCAACTAAAATCTCCAGCATAACGTCTGAATAGTCAAAAACCAGGAATAGATTGTCTGGTTTGTGCTGCCGAATGTTCAGCAGTTTGTAAGTGGTAAAACTGATTGGAAAATAAATGACTAAACACAGGACAAACAAAACAATATAAGAATTGGAGAGCTCCACAGTGAGGCTGCCATCCTCGGCGCCATCTTGAAAATCTTGAGAGACTCAGCCATTTATTTCAGGTAACACCAGTACATGTATTACAATATTTTACCATAAAATTATATTACCCATTTATTTTTCACTGTAGCATTTTGACATTCTTTTACTGTTTAAAAATTACGAAAAAAAAAAAACGTACAATATATGATTACTTGCTCTGCATGATGTATCAAAGGTTTTGAGAAGTGCAGGACGGAATCTTGTAATCTAGGCTCATTTGCCACTTATAAACACATCCTTGCACCTTTTTTCCATGTGGCCCAAACAAAAAGATGAATGATGCATACCAACCTATTGCTGTGATCTCCAGGGGGATCAACCCTTAGGTCCGTTTTCAAAGCCTCACGGCACACGGGTTAAATATTTTCATCCACAAACCCGGTGAACTCATATTCCTTCTATTCATTAACTGGAACACTGTGAATTGACTTCTATTCACCCCCAAGACGTGTTTGTGAAGGGGTCTGTGCCCTGACTTAAAACATGGAGAGGTTGAAATAGAGAGGAAGGTGTCCCGAGGCCATAATGCTGGTCCATAATTTCTATACAACTGGACTGCCACGAGGCTAGATTTAGGGAAGTGTTGCTCCCTCAAATGGAAAAGATTAGCCCAAATGCAAATCTGTTCTGACGCACACTGCATTTATTTGGGTGTGAGCACAAGTGAGTTAAAAAACAATCCAATTAAATTGCTTAAAAGAATCTCATTCCAAATTAATCTCAGTCAAATTTCCCCAGATTCACCCAGAATTAAAATCTGATCAGTGCTTTATCTAAACAGCTCACTGGCTATAAAGCTCAGGAGAATTTTGGCCCCAAGTGACTCTCTATCAGAATTTGAAGGCACAAATGTTAATACCCGCAGTTGGACTCTAGATGTCAGCAGTGTCTGGAAGACCCTTGATTAAATGAGAACCAGTGCCTGTCTGCTTTTAGATCAGTTTCAGAATAACATAATAATTACTATATGTAAAAAATGGAAGAAAGCCCAAAAGTACAATAATGTACAGTATATAAAAAAGCATATATAAAAAATGTGAGCAGTTAGAATTCTGATTGAAAATAATGTTATCATTCCAATTCAATTCACTTCAGTCTAATGCATTTATATTCTTGTATGGAGCTACTCACAATACATATTGTACCAATGCAGCTTTTCTAAAAATACTGCCTTACAAACCCTCCACTGAACAAGCTATAGGCGACAGTGGCAAGGAAAAACTCCCGAAGATGTTTACAACATTGCAACCTAAAAATACCACCCCGTAACTTTTCATTCATGACACAACATTCATGAATATACGAGTGTATTGACTTGTATTGACTGAGCATATTTTATTTATCTCTGCCACTGTAAATTTCCTCTTGCTTGCCTTTAAATAATGAAGCATATGTATATGTGCAGTTGTGTACTATTTTTATTATGTAATTTATGCATCAGATATTGTGTCCACATATCTTATAGCAGTCTATAAACATCATTAAATGGCTGTTTGTCAGGTAAAATCTGACTTTTCACAACTGGACAGTCATAACACTTAAACTGAACGTTTACAAGAACTTAATCTTACTGTTCAATCATTTTTCTCACCTCCATTCTCTATCAGAGATCGGTTGTGGGCCGTGGGCCAGGGTTGCCAGGGCAACTGCTGGCATGGTGAATGGGCAAGGCTGGTTTAAATTGTGGCTGGCATAGTGACTACATTATGCAGGACAGCTGGGTGCTAGGCAGACCCCCCTCAGACATGAAATTCATTTTGTCGCTAGAACACTGAATGCTGCTTTGAGACCGTGGCACCTTTTCAATGTGGCAAGAAATGGTTTTGATAAAGAAATACCCAGATTAATTAATTTCTATTTTTCAGTGGTAGTTCTCTCATTTCTGTTTGTCATTCTTGTAACTCGACTTATGTTGTCTAGATTTCTTGTGCTATTCGTTCTGTACTACCATAAATCTGTTGTAATTTATGGTTCAAGAAGGATACCTTGGAGCAGCAGTGACCCAGATTCAGTTGCTAAATGAGACATGATATACTGACACTGCTGTTCCCATACAAAAATCTGACATAAGGCCATAAATCAACTTATAGGGGAGACCGGGGCTAGTTGTCACACTTGTTACTCCAGTGAATATTCTCAGGATGGGTTTATTTTTTAAATGGAATTTCTGCATAGCCACACACTTTATAGACATGGCTATAACAAATATATATATAGATATTACAGTGCATCCTGAAAGTATTCACAGCGCTTTACTTTTTCCACATTTTGTTATGTTACAGCCTTTTTCCCAAAATTGATTGAATTCATAATTTTTATATATATATAAAAAATATGTATATATATATATATATATATATATATATATATTCACAGTCTTTGCTCAATACTTTGTTGAAGCATCTATGGCACCAATTACAGCCTCAAGTCTTTTTGTGTATGATGCTACAAGATTGGCACACCTATTTTTGGGCAGTTCCTCCCATTCTTCTTTGCAGGACCTCTCAAGCTCCATCAGGTTGGATAGGGAGCATCATTGCACAGCCATTTTCAGATCTCTCCAGAGATGTTCAATCGGGTTCAAGTCTGGGCTCTGGCTGGGCCACTCAAGGACATTCACAGAGTTGTCCCATAGCCACTCCTTTGTTATCTTGGCTGTGTGCTTGGGGTCGTTGTCCTGTTGGAAGATGAACCTTCGCCCCAGTCTGAGGTCCAGAGCGCTATGGAGCAGGTTTTCTTCAAGGATGTCTCTGTACATTGCTGCATTCATTCATCTTTCCCTTGATCCTGACTAGTCTCCCAGTTCCTGCCACTGAAAAACATCTCCACAGCATGATGCTGCCACCACCATGCTTCACTGTAGGGATGGTATTGGCCAGGTGATGAGCGGTGCCTAGTTTCTTCCAGACATGATGCTTGCCATTCAGGACAAAGAGTTCAATCTTGGTTTCATCAGAACAGAGAATTTTGTTTCTCATGGTCTGAGAGTCCTTCAGGTGCCTTTTGGCAAACTTCAGGTGGGCTGTCATGTGCCTTTTATTGAGGAGTGGCTTCCATCTGGCCACTCTACCATACAGGCCTGATTGGTGGAGTGCTGCAGAGATGGTTGTTCTTCTGGAAGATTCTCCTCTCTCCACAGAGAAACGCTGGAGCTCTGTCCATAGGGTTCTTGGTCACCTCCCTGACTAAGTTCCTTATCCCCCGATCGCTCAGTTTGGCCAGGTGACCAGCTCTAGGAAGAGTCCCAGTGGTTACAAACTTCTTCCATTTACGGATAATGGAGGCCACTGTGCTCATTGGCACCTTCAATGCTGCAGAAATGTTTCTGTACCCTTCCCCTGATCCGTGCCTCGATACAATCCTGTCTCGGAGGTCTTCAGACAATTCCTTGGACTTCATGGCTTGGTTTGTGCTCAGATGCACCGTTAACTATGGGACCGGTGTGAAATATAGACAGGTGTGTGCCTTTCCAAATCATGTCCGATCAACTGAATTTACCATAGGTGGACTCCAATCAACTTGTAGAAACACCTCAAGGATGATCAGGATGCACCTGAGCTAAATTTTGAGTGTCATGGCAAAGGCTGTGAATACTTATGTACGTGTAATTAAAAAAAATAAAAAATGTATAATAAATTTGCAAAGATTTCAAACAAACTTCTTTCACGTTGTCATTATGGGGTATTGTTTGTAGAATTCTGAGGAAAATAATGAATTTAATCGATTTTGGAATAAGGCTGTAACATAACAAAATGTGGAAGAAGTGAAGTGCTGTAAATACTTTCTGGATGCACTGTGTGTATGTGTGTGTATATATATTCAGTACTGTGCAAACGTTTTAGGCACTTTAGTGAGGATGTCTTGGAGTAAACATAAAAAAAGCTAAATCAATATTTGGTGTGACAACCTTTGCCTTCAAAACAGCACCAATTCTCATAGGTACACCTGGACACAGTTTTACTTTGTTGTTGGCTGATAGGATGTTCCAAGCTTCTTGGAGAATTTGACACAGTTTTTCTATCTATTTCGGCTGTCTCAATTGTTTCTGTCTTTTGTAATCCCAGACTGACTAAATGTTAATACTGGCTCTCTGGGGACCATGCCATCTGTTGCAGGGCTCTCTGTTCTTCTATTCTATTCTATTTGCAAAAAATATGTTTGGGAGTCTAAAATGTATTTTTTCTATTGACACACTAAAGCTGAAAATATAAACAACCATCTTAAAGGTGCAGTATGTAAGATTCAGAATCTTTTGTTATTAATGACACCTGTGGCCATTAAGTGAACTGCAGCCAACTACCTGTTGCTCGTGCTCGTGCTCCTGCTCACAATCCATAGGTACGCGAGCATCGGACAAAACAATTACATAACGTACAAAGAGACAATGTGATTCACCAGCATCATGCTTAAAGATGAGGTAGCATAATACAAATTAAACAGTTATGATTGTTTTACTACAAATTTGAGACTGTATATTATATTTGGCTCTCCAGTGCTTGAATGGTGCTAAAACAAAGTGTGGATATAGGTCTGACAATCCGAGACTGTAGTTTGAAGTAATCACTTTTCTTTGCATGATACATTGACTGCATTTATAAGATATGTTGGCTTTAACTAGCTAGCCAGCTTTATCAATAGCTGTTAGCTAAATTTGATGGATGATGACAGTAGCTGTTTATAAAGTAGACTGTACATTATAAATAAGTTGACATAATTCAGTATTGAAGTGATTCCATCACAGCTTTCATTTTAATATATCGATGCGCTATAGTTTTATAATAATAGATTATATATATTTTCTGTATAACCAAGTTACGTTACACTAACGAATGGGTCTTTTTGCATTATCTTGAACATAGTCTAGTATTCATTTAATATGTTATTGTAGTTTACCTTGCTGAATAATTGCAAATTAACATTGTTTATAACAGTTACTGTGCCTACCTGTCCAATAAGAAGATTGCCAATTCAGAGTCTGTTTTGATCCACAAAACTGAGCGAAGGTCCCTCTAGGAATCAAATGCCCTGCCGATGTTCACTCTAGTTTTCGTTGGGCCAAGATCATGTTCCTGCTTAGCTACACTGGATTCAGTAGATAATGTTTTTTTTGTTTTGTTTTAATTTATGTTTTTTTTGGCTTACTCTGAGTAATTGTAAGAGTCGGAGTTGTGCTGGTGCTCGTGGATTCACGAGTGCTCTGGGATAATATTGCAGAGCTAAGAGCATCTGAATAGACAAGGGCTGAGTTTCCCGATAATTTTGCAACTTAAGTTTGCTGGATACCATCTCTAAGATTAGATTACCTAGTGTTTAAGTTTGTTATCGCTGTTCATGCTCCCTTCGCATGAAAATCAGTCTACATGCTTTAATAGGCAACCTAGGAAGTCCGGGAATGGCTAATTTTTTTAAGTTGCATTACAAGCCGTTCACACATTGGCAAAAATAGGCGAATATTACATGAAAATGTTTACATATCGGACTTTTAAGACAAAGGTTCTTGTGAAGCATCTTATGTGCCTAAGACGTTTGCACAGTACAGTGTGTATATATATATATATATATATATATATATATATATATATATATATATATATATATATATATATATATATATATATCGTTTTGTTTGTTTTCCTTTGTTGTCTATGAAAAAAGATACAGTGCATTGAACACAACTGTACTTTTTGTGACAACCTGCCCCAATAGTGAGGCATGTTGTCACAGTGGAACCTGCCATTAATCCAGGTTCCCCCGGCACTCCACCATCAGAATCTGCAAATTAAAATCTATTCCTCTCTTTAAAATATATGGATCGTTAAGTAGTCAATACATTGATAAAATATCTGTTCAAGAACATTCAGTATACAAAGAACACCAGACAACTTGAGTTGTGGAAAATCAGATGTGATCTAGGAGCTTTATACAGCTTTACACTATTCATGCCATTGAAGAGACTGTAAGTCTATCCCTCACCGTCTCATTCCCATTAATAATCAAATATGGCACTAGTGTAAATAGGTTCTATTAAACACCCAAATATAATCTTTTTGGTCAAATGAAAAAGTAAAATAATGAAGCACAAAATGATTCATGAAACAACTAAAATAGAAAAGGTTATGCATAAAAATACAAAAACATTGTTTTGTCCCTCAAATAGGCTATGTGACCTGCCCTGCCCTTTTATTTCTCCTATAAACATATTTAAACCGATCAGTATAAAATCTGCCTTCATAATATAGTTGATCCTTGCTTTAATGTATTTAATTATTTTCGCTTGTTTTTACCCAAGAGATACAACACAAATATAATGATAGAATTTACTTTGGAAGTTAGAATTTACAAAAACAATTCTAATTGATGAGGGTTTTGAACTAGTTTTTTGACACCATCATATAAAACCTCTGCTAAAGAAAACACACATTTGTGCAATTGGACTTTTGGATCCAAATCTTATCATTACTGAGATAAAGCACTAGTGACAACTTCTCAATGTGACTACTAGCCCAAGTCTTCCCTATATAAAATTATAGTTCATTTATTTGGCTAAATATGTATGTATTAAATTCCATTATGATTTGGGAAAATGCATAATATTGAAAGGACTTTTTGGATTTTAATATAAAAATGGCATAGATGTACAAGTATGTGACACTTTAATATTGATAAAAACATGCAATAAACTATATATTATATGTGTGTTTTACATGTATATTACCATATATCGGATTTCCTTTTGGGTTCTTAGTATTTTTCTTGCTATAGTTTTCTTGTTATAAAAAACTTTGGTCCATCCATCCAAGGCTGTAAGCGGATGCATTTGCGATCAGAAACATCTAGCGCATTGAAATGAGTGTCTGAAAAACGTCCTTAGGAGGAGCCTTTTGCTTTCCGTCTTTGAGAACACAGTAAGTTCTTCATTAGGAGAGGAAATCATTCTCCCATCTCTCACACACTCTCAGTCTGCAAATGTCACCGGGGTATGGGCATGCATGTGTGTGTGTGTGTGTGTGTGTGTGTGTGTGTGTGTGTGTGTGTATATGTGTGGTAAGATGCCAGATGGATGGTGGCATGAGACACTATTTCATGTTTCGCTGTGCCTTGTGTCACGGGAGGCAGAGTGTGTGTGTGTGTGGTAGGCACGGCTGTGCACAGCGAGAGATTAATTCAGCTAAATTAATTGGGCTGAGATTGAAAATGAGAGCGCAAGCAGGTTGCAGATGAGCACACACACACACACGTAAACCTCCTGCTTGGCCCTGCCTGCAAGAAGCACACTCTATTTGCCATACACCCCTGTTTGTTTGCATGTGTGTATGTGTGATTATGGGTGTGTATTGAGTGTGCATCCGTTCATGCACAGCAGGGTAGAATGAATACACACATACAAGCTGCAAATCTGAGATATGCCGACAAACACACCCACATACACCCTGGTGTGTGGGGACTCAGAGTGGTGATTCGGAGACTGAGGGCCCCTATAAATCTCCCTCCATACAGGAGCTGAGTCTGCACAGGGAGGAGAGAGAGAACATTACCATCTGGAGAAAGAAAGAAAGTATAGCTTATATCAACCATCAGTAAAAACTCTACATGGCCACATACACACTGCAGCTAAATATGGTTGCCACTGCTCTTTTGAGTGTTTGATCTCATTCTTTGCAGACTAGTCATATTGCGAGTGACTATCATATTGTACAACCAAATTCACTCCAGAAGAGTTCAGGTGGTGAGAACTGGATTTTCATTAAATGCATTAAATTGGTACTGAACGGAAATTAACTTGTTGTTAATGCAGTGGCGTAATTAGAATCGCAAGAATGAAGGGGCAGACAATATATTATGGTCCAGAGAGAGCATGATGTTGAAAAACAGCAGCTTAACGAGCATAAAAAAACACGGCGCATCTGTCGATGGCGGCTTAATAACAAGTACCATAGAATAATTCATCTCCGGACGGCGGTCACTAATGTTAGTTTGGTCAAAACAGCAAACACCAAAAAAGTTTAATGATTGGCATTTATGGGGCCTGGGTAGCTCAGCGAGTATTGACGCTGACTACCAACCCCTGAAGTCATGAGTTCAAATCCAGGGTGTGCTGAGTGACTCTAGCCAGGTCTCCTAAGCAACCAAATTGGCCCGGTTGCAAGGGAGGGTAGAGTCACATGCGGTAACCTCCTTGTGGTTACGATTAGTGGTTCTCGCTCTCAATGGGGCACATGGTAATTGTGCGTGGATCGCGGAGAGTAGCATGAGCCTCCACATGCGGAGTCTCCGCAGTGTCATTCACAATGAGCCATGTAATAAGATGCTCGGATTGATGGTCTCAGAAGCAGAGGCAACTGTCACTTGTCTTCCACCACACAGCTTGAGGTAAGTAACCACGCCACCACGAGGACCTACTAAGTAGTGGGAATTGGGCGTTCCAAATTGGAGAAAAAGGGTTTAAAAATACAATAAAATGATTGCCGTTTATGTTTCTTGTTTGGTGAGATGCTAAACTGTTGTTATCACTTTGTTAACTACTGTGAGGTAATTTAGGCTATCCACTCTCACATATAAATGTGATGGGGTTCTGTAAATATCAAAATTTTCTGATTCATCACAATCCCAAATATTGATTAAAATAATCCTAAGATCAATCTTTTACATTTACTTTAAAGTTTACTTCCACTTTGGATGTGTAGGTTATTACTTCTATTACATAAATAACAATTGAACTGCATAGTTTGGGCCACTGTTATTAATGTTTTAAATGAAAACGTTTCAAGTTAGAAGGTTTACTGTATAAGAGAGAATTTCTTGCATATGTAAGCAAAATGGACATTATAAATAACTGGAATATACCAAAATGAATCAGTCAAATTGTATCTGTATTGACAGCATGTAAATCAGAATCAAATCTGAGGCCCAGCCCTAAAATGTGGTTGTCACTCCTGAAGTTTTGCAGTGTGTACGTGTACTAAAATTCACAAAATGTTCCTGTGAAGGAAAGAATATTGATGGGAAAGAAAGAGTGAACAAAGGAACGAAGGAGGGGGGTGGTTTAGTCTGAACTCCACGAATCTTTACAGAATTCGGCTTCGCCTGATCGAGCAACTCAATTATCCTGTTAATACAGTCTCAGCTTCAAACACCATTCCCATTACTGCAGAACACACTGCCTGCGGCCACGCGCACGCACACACACACACACACACACACACACACACACACACACACACACACACACACACACACACACACACACAGATCAACAGCTGTGGTGCAACTGAGACCTCACAGGCACAAACCCTCGAATCTCTTGAAAAACTGTGTTTCGTTAAGAAAGGGGAAAATAATGCAATTGCAACTCCATGTGTTCAATAAAAATGAAAAGGCCTGTTGATTTATTTTTCTTTCTTTTCATTTAGTCTACCGGTAACGAAGGCCCGTTGCCCTTTATCTGACTCGCTGAGAACATGCAGAAGTTTCTGGTGCATGACAGACCTATGCTTACACTGATGCTCTTTTGGTGTCATAATCTCTCTCTCTTTTTCTATCACACTCTTTCTCTATCTCTCTTCTTCTACTGCTTGAGTTGGAACTCTGGCCCAGTGAAAACAAATCAAATGTAAAGTCGTCAGAAGAGACAGACTGATGTGTCTCTCATCTCCAGCTTGACTGAACATGGCTCATCATTACTGTCGAGAGAGAGAGAGAGAGAGAGAGAGAGAGAGAGAGAGAGAGAGAGAGAGAGAGAGGGGAAAGAATGACAGCAAATGAGTGCAAGACATGATAGAATGATAGGCGCTGGAAAGACAAGACTAAAGTGTTTGAAGGAGATGGATAGAGAGAGGTGTGAGAAAAATATTGGTGGTGAACACCAGAAAAAGTGCTTAAATGATATTTGGAAATAGCAACCTACTATACTATATCAACATTTTTGCAAAATGATTTGTACATGGTTTGTTGAACGTATCATGGCACTTTCCTGGTGAACATAACACATGAACATAAAGGCTCCTAACACTAAATGTCCCCAAACAATTGGGGGACATAAACATACAGACCCTGAAGCCGTTGAGTCACATGTAGTAGGCTGCCATAGTTCAAAATGTTAATGATATCGATAATGAACACCTCATTGGAGAAACAGTCAAAATTTGAGCTATTCTTTTGATTGGCTGTTGGTACAATAGTTTGGGTGTTGGTCATTTTCCGTAAGATCACTTTAAAAATTACTTTTTTCTCATAAAAATGCATTGTGGTGGGAGTTTAGTTTAAGTGGTGTTGGTCACCTAAACATTGCAGGTTCAATCCTAAGTAGAGCTGGAGCTAACCCTATTTGTTGTTGTTTCTTTAACCCAAGGTTTGTATAATGTACAGGGGCTATTCTGATATTTAAGCCACACTTAAAAATTTATGGATATCATTGCACAAGATAACAAAATGGCAAATCAAGGGCATCCGCAAACAAATTATACAATATCTGGTTTTCAAAACTAAGCTTAAAAAATGTTTGCAATAGCTTTCAACCAACTGATCTTAATGTGCTTTTAGTGGATGTATGAAATCAGATTTATAATGTTTAAAACTAAACAAATGTCTATATGTGAAATGTTTTGCTTGAAAAGTGTGCAATTTTAAATGTAGCTTTAAGTGTTAATTCACCCCAAAATGAAAATTGTCATCATTTTCTCTACCTTATATTGTCCCTAATTGTTTTATATTCGTTCTTCAGCGGAACACCAAAGAACATTTGTCTCAATCACCATTTACTTTCATTTCGAAGTGAATGGTGACTGAGGATAACATTTTGCCTATACCTCCTTATGTGTTCTATAGAAAGAAAGAAAGAAAGGCATACCCGTTGAATCAATAAGAGGCCGAGTAAATGACATAATTGTAACTGTTCTGTAAATCCCTTTAAGATAAACCCTTTTTCTCATGCTTCCACTTTGCCGCTCTTTCTGTTCCACCCTTTTCCAATGCATTTCTGGCACCCAGTACTGTAGACCTTCCTGTCTGTGTATCCATTTGTGGCAGACTCGTATAGGCCAGACAGTGGAGAGAAAAAGAGATGAGGATATAACAAAAGACAGACAGTCAGTCCGACTGAGAGTCAGTCTCTCCTCTGAGAGCAGCCAAACATCTAGCGTCAAAGCTAATGAGTGGTAAAGCGTAGTAAACAGGAAACTTGGGAGAGAGTGTCTTAAATCTACTCGCGTTCCTGCGGTGGAGTGTCTTAAATGAGTGTGTGTGTGCATGCGTGACTAGAGAATGTGGTTGGCTTTGAGTGCATATGTTTGTTTATTATTGAATAAGGGGAATGAGGACTCTGGGCAGGAGGGAGCCTCTCCTAAGTGTACTTGGAGCCAGTCAAAGGTAATTAAGACTCAGATTAGGGCTGTTTGCAGAAGAAGAGCTATACATATTGCACGTGTTGTTTCATGGTGTTGCTTCTTTGTTGCAGCCAGTGAGGTGACTGCAAAATATTTTTTGAATTGATGACTAGTACAAACGTAAGATAATATGGAGAAATTGTCAAACAGTTTGCACATTCAATTCAAGTTTGGGTGTAGATTCAGGGCACAAAGGAAAAAATATTAAGTATCTGCACATTGATGTTGATGGTCCAAAATGTTATTGAATTACTGCAACATTTCCTCCTCTTTGTTTTTCTCAGGCAAAACGCAAATGTTAAATGAACACCAGTTATGTAAAGGCAGGTAATGACATCAGAATACCTGCCCATGCCAATAAAAAATAAATAAATTAAATAAATAAATAAAAACCTGGCAGAAGTAACATTTAAACAAATGGTCTTCATTAGATTTATTCAAATATGCTTAACATTGCTAAGTGTAAAATTAGTTTAATGTCAAAACAAATGTAGTTGCTTTACCATTTACTAAATGGTATCGTTTAAAACAATGTATTTTGTGAAGTTAAATATAATGTATTTTGAATTCATAATATGTACTCTGTTTAAAGATTTCTCAATTAATTTTGATAGAAATTTGTCATACAATTGAAATGCATACAGGCCTATCTTAAAAAAGCAGAAATGTATGCTTATGGTTTATAATAAAATAATATGGAATGGGGTAATTTACATTATTTTATACAGGTAAAAATCAGCAAAATTTTCACTGATACACACATATGTGACAAAATAAAAAAAAGAAAGAAAAAGGGTTGAAAATAAATAATGGACAAACAATTATTATATCTAAATTATTAAATCAGTTAAACCAGTGCAATTTTGGAGCATTAAAACGGATAGTTCACTCAATAATAAAAATTCTGTCATCATTATCTGTCCCTCATTTTTTCCTTAACCCCTTTGACACACACACACACACACACACACATACAGTATATATATATATATATATATATATATATATATATATATATAGAGCCTTAGTCAATATCAACTTTCATTGTATGGAAGAAAGTAGCAATAAAAGTGAATGGTGACTGAGGCTAACATTCTTCCTAACATCTCCTATTTTTGTTCCATGGAAGAAAGCAAGTCATATCAGGTGAGTAAATGATTTTCACTTTTAAGTTCCCTGTAGTTATATCAGTGTGCGAATATTTGCTATTTGTCCTCAGCCCAGAAAAAAGGAAATGAACTGTGAATTACAACACAAAGGCCTCATACTATAGAAACTAGCTGTAAAGAACAGATATTTGAAGGTTTGAAGTCTGTGGGAAGAGAGTGAAAGGGAACCGGGATGAAAGAGTAATACACAATCTGAGAAGACCGAAAAGAATTGCATTATTGTAAGAGTTTGCTGGTGAAACCCTCAGAGCAGTTTGCCCTCTGTGGCCTTCAAACAAGAACAAATGGACGCAACCTCAAAGGATGTATGGGTCCACTGTCTGAACGGCCAGTTCACACGCTACAGTTTCAGGGGGTTGGGGGTGGACCAAAAACAACATCCTTGTGAGTTTTACGATCTGGGAATGGCAGTGGAACCCCGCCGCAGAGCCACAGGTGAGAAGAGAGGAAGAGAGGCAGGGTTCCTAACCCATACTATTGCAAGGGAGGCAAACATCAAGTTGAATTTTGACAGGAAACGACACGATGACATGACGGACGACCCTGAGCGCTGACCTCTTTGATAGAGCGTTTCATAGACGCAGGAGGAGATGGGAAGATATGTGAAGTCAGGGGAACAATGTCCAAAGGAGCCGCCGTGCTCCGGAGGCCAGTATATCTTTGTCAGGGAATTCCTGCAAGCCTGCTGCCCGATGCCTGAATGTCCACTCTCGTCACCAGAGCAATATGTCTGTGTGCGGCACTGCGGGGGGTAGGACGGCCTGAAGGAAACCACGCAAGTCTGAGGGAGGGGTGGAAAATCTTGAGCGCTCACTCTGCCATTTTGAGAAAATTAATGTGTGCACCTTCAACTAAATTCTGAAGTTTAATGGTCCTTGAGGATTTTTACGTGTATGTGCATGTGTGTGCCATGATGTCAGTCAGCTGGTGTCCTGCTGCATGCACTTCCTGTCTGTCTTAGTGTTTGTACTGTTTCCTCCAGGTTAGGAAAGCCAATTTCCTCACACACACACACACACACACACACACTGTTCCACACATGCTTTCTCACACACCTACGCAACGTTTCCAAATCAAACACATTTGTGGTATACCATAGACTTCTGTTGATTTAAAATGAAGCTAATAATAATTACCATAGACCAGTGGTGTGCAATTCGTAAACTGAGTTCCATTTTCTAGACGTGAAGACTGTAATTATGTTGTTTTTGAAGTTGTATGTTACTGTATTGTGATATATATATAAAATGTTCACACAAATGTTCACACTGCTGTGATAGACTTATAGACTACTACAGAGATTTACTATAACCTTTACCTTAACCATTTTTTTTTAAGATACTTTTTTTTTTTTTTTTTACTTTATTTGATTTTCCAATTGAGGACATCCCAAAATATCCCAAAAGGGAAGTTATGTCAGATAATGTCACTTTTGGATTCACAGTTTTATTATGTTAAAGTATTGTGATAATTTTCCTTGTGATAATTTGCATTCAAATATCGATATTATTATTCAAATTTTCCACATTAATATTATGGTGATGGCAAACAATTTTTATCATTGCCAAATTGATTAGGAATGAAAAAAACAGTCCCTTATAAGGAACAGTTATTATGCTTTACACATAGTCACCCCCCTCCACTTACTGAAAAGTATTGCAATTTTACAGTAGTAACATTAACTGAGGTATTTTGACAAAAAACATTTTTTTTATCAGTATATAGTATATTATAGGCTAACCTTTTAGGTGAAATCTAGTATAATTTTGTGTATGGAAACTGTTGTAATAAATAATATTTTTAAAGCGTTTTACTATGGTTTTACTATTGTATTCATTATATACTATAATTTATTTTTAGAAAGACTACATTGACCTAACCACAGGAATAAGGAGCCATTATGTTCTTATATGCTTATGGTTTTGCGTTGTCTGATTAAGTCTGATGAAGACGAATAAAAAAAAATGTGATGAAATATCGCGAAGTATCATAGATTTGAATTGCAACACACCAAAATCAAGAATCGCGGTAATATCGTATCATGACATAAATATCAATATTATATCGTATTGCCAGTTACCTTGTGATTCCCACACCTAAATTTTGTCCTCTTCTATCTGAATGAGGACATCATTTTTTTTTTACATTTCGTTGTTTTTAAGACAGACATATTTGGACTACTATTTTGATTGACTTTTGACTACTTAGATAATTGTTTTTATGTAAAGCTTATTGTATTTAATAATAATTAATGCAGACTAAACTAACCCTACTGCTAAAAGCTTTTACATGATTCATAAGTAAGGGCCTAATGTAGTAAATCAATCACAAATATGGTACAAACAGGCAAATAGATAAATGACCAAAGAAATCTGACATTATATTGTCTATTGCCAATAATAAACAGACATAATAACCAATAAAGTGATCACTTACAGCTATCTTGTTTGAACAGGATGTTCTTACTTCTTATAGAGGCCAGTTTGCGAAGCTCTTACTGAGTCATTAAGCGGAGACCTTAACACATAAGCTTCCTGCGTCTGTTCATTCTGTAGCCTCTGGGATACTGCCTCCCTGCTGGCTAACTGAAGATGCGTGTTGTCAATAAAACATGATGATACGGTCGTCTGTAATGACAGCTCCACCGGTAAATCATTCTCATTACGTCTCATAAACTTTCCTCTCTGTATAAATGGGTATTACATAAAGCATTTATCCTAGTCTTGACACCATGATATCTGTATGTCATAGTGTTGTTTAGAACTAGCAACAGCAGCACTACGTCTAACCTGTGTATAGATTATAGTGCTTGAGGAATCAAATTTGGAAGGCAAGAGGGACCTCCAGAGATATAAGGCAAAAGCAGCAGAATCTGTATATTATATATTATGGTAAATTGATGGATTCATGGAAGTGTTTTGTTGCCACATTTGAATTATTTATTTTTTTCAAAGAGCACTATGCCTACATTTTTTTTTTTAATGCATTTTTTTTAAACATCTGCTATAGCTTTATTTAAAGGTTATTTCGATCTTTTTTTAATTTTTTTTAATCAAATTTTCCCATAGATTCATTTCAGATAAGAATAACTTAGCCCTGTTTGAACCCAGCTGTCTCAGTGCATCCACAATTCAATCTGCCGAATATATAAAATGATGAACAGAGCTTTTTAAAGACTGTGATAAAAAAGTTTTCACTTTATTAAGCAGCATGAATATATTGAACATTTTTGGGAACCCTTTAAAATAAGGTTCCATTTGTTAACTAGTTGACTACATTAGTTAACATGAGCTAACAATGAACAATACTTTTACAGAAAGTATTAATCTTGGTTAATGTTCATTTCAGCATACCATTATGTTTTTACATTTGAAAGTTTTAGATGTTGAACATTAGTAAATGCAATATGATCTAACATAACCTAACAATGAACAATTGCATTTATTATGAACATTGACTTTAATTAATTAATGCTGAAAATATATGTTGTTCTTAGTTAGTTTATTTTTTCTAATGCATTAGTTATTGTTTACAAGTGGATTCTTATTGTTAAGTGTTACCTACTTTTTTACATTTTATATTTAGTATTATTTAGTGTTAATTTGTAGCTATTTGTTGCGACGATACCTTGACATTAAAAAATTTTAAAGAAAGAAAAAAAGATGGGGTTTAAAATACAGTACATCTGCTTAGGGAGTGACAGTACATTTGGTATCTTTCACTCTTCTGTCTGCTGTAATCCAGTCGTTTTCAGAAAGTCATAGAAATGCTGTAGATTTTTTACTTTTGCTTTTGGAGCAAATGTGGTTTAAAAAATACAATAAATTGTACCATTTAATGGTTCAAATACCCTAAAAATTGCATCCGTTATCCAGATACCATGTTCTTTAACCTAGGTATCAAAGGCACGTTTGGGCCTGAACTTGTTAATATAGCTAAACAAAACTGGAACTAGATCAACCCGCTTCTATCAATATGCACAAACTCCATGAACATAAATCTCACAAGCCACCATCAAACTCTACACATTCATCTCCATGGCATCTTTTCAAAGTTTTGCCCTACATGGCTGGATCCCTTATTGGCAATCTTTCATAGCCACGGCCAGCGGTGATTCCCTCCCTGGGCAGCAATACAATGCTGAAAATACTTTCGACAAATAGTTCTAGATCCCGCATAAACGTTGACCTTGTTCTAATGTTACATATCTGAATCTGGTGGTATGTTATTCTTGGTGCCATATTTCTGTGCATTGCCCATCTGGGATAAATCCAGAAGAGACTTCAAGATCCTTGTACTTTCCCCCCCTCAAAATCTGGAAATGAAGAAAAAAAACAGTTTCCAATAGTAAAACTTTGTCACTTATCCAAACATCCAGTTGTTGCTAATCTCCTAAAGTGTTCTAAAGCAAACAAAATTATTTGTCCTCTTAGTAATTACTTGAGAGAGGTGTAGGCCACATCGACCTTGTCATTTTGCCATGGATACTGTGCCAGTTTAAATCTAGACCACTGACAAAATCGGTGGTGGCCACAAATCTTGAACTTTCAGTAGTTGCTGATTCCACTTGCCAGGGTCTGACATAATGTGAACGACTTTGGCTCTCTTTATAATGAGAGCTGTCACTTTAACATCTTGTACAGCAGTTTATGTCAGTTGCTTTGTTGGTGAATTGGAGGTGTGGCAATTGGGGTTATCGATTTATCACTAATTAGCTCTGGATTTAGAGGTCTACTGGTGTATTTGTGTCATGTAAACATAAATGGACAGCTCTGTTTCATTGTGCTGCATTGATTTAATGGGAATCACCAGCGTCTCAGGCCACAGAGTACAGGGACAAGGTTGGATTGCTGATCCGAGACCAGTTTTACGGATTCTGCTGATGAAGTTTTTATCTGAAAAGTCAGTTAGTCCGAAACTGAAACCATTTTACACAAGTCTGGATAATTGCTATTGGTCTGATTGGATCAAGGTTGAATTTTAAAAGCACAGCAGTTGACTTAGACCTTTTTAAACCTTTTTGACCTTTTTGGATTCAATGTTGAATGAGCTCTGATTAGAGTAGTCAGTGTTAATTATGATAAATTACAACAAATTATCAATAAATAACATCCACAATGATTGCGTTAATGACTATGACAGAATGCATTACAGGGAATTGAACTCATTCATCAAAGAGCTTATATTATTCAACGACATAAGACTATTGAGACATATTGTACAGGTCCTTGATAAAAGACTCAATAAACTTTTCTTCTTTTTTCAAATGCAGGTTTGTGCCCTAAATAAATGTAATGTATTCATGTGGTTAATATTTAATTTCACTGCATATTTCTCTAGATACAAGGCTATGAGCTCACTGAATACATTACCTCTTTCACCGCTGCTAATATATTATATAAGATATAATGACCACATAAATAGATTATTTCTGCAGGGTCTGTTAGACAGACCAACTACTGTTTAACTTAATGGTAATAGAGAAGGAATTTTCATGATCAGAGAAGTGATCTCATTTGTAAAACAAATTCATGTGAAACCACAAGGAAGGACTTTGTCTTACTCAAACAGTTCAAATCAGTGATTGGCTGATTTCACTTCTGATGTCTGTTTGGTTCAAAATGTGACCATCGGAGGCAAGTGCTGGCAGTCTTAGCGCCGCCAAACAGATGGACAGTTTACCGTTAAAGGGCACTGAAGACCCTCTCTAACATCCCACCAAGGAGAGAAATGAAATCTGCTCCACATGCATGGAAATGACCAGAGTTATGGCTTCTCGAATGTCAGAAATCTGTTGGTTTTAATTAAATCTAATTACTATCCATCTTGTTTTGTTGAAGGGAGTTGACAGGCTGTGCAAGTGTGGCCTCTTTAACTTAGCTCTCAAATCTCAAACAATCCATTTAAGTAATGCTTGAAAAAAGTATGAACTGTGCAGAGACATATTTTTGTTTGTGTGTGTGTGTTGAGTGGAATATAAGGAGCACAGGCTGATTGTTTCAATGAAACAATTTGATTCAATTTTCCACTCAATAAAATTAGCCATCAGGGCTCGGGCTCTCCGACCATCCACAGTCCCTCATTTCCAGATTCTGCTCCTAATTGTACGAGTTTATGTACTTGTCTGCGAGAAATTGGAAAAATTCATCACCTGGAAAATGTGATTTTTTTTTTTCTCCCTCCCGGCTGTGCACAGCTTGTTTTGCCAGCCCCCTCCCTCTCTCTATTTTTACTTCATCAAAACGATGAGGCACTATGAAATTAATTTGGTAAAATCTGCATACGTGTGTGTGTGTGTGTGTGTGTGTGTGTGTGTGTGTGTGTGTGTGCGTGCGTGTATGCATGTGTGTGTGTGTTTGTTCAAATTTGTTGGTTGAATTATTCTATTCTTCACTGGTTACAGAATCTGCATCTTCAGTTTATGAAGCCGGCAGGTAAACTTTTCCAGTGATGTTTATGTGGCCACCGTTGGACTAGAATGTTTAAAACTTGCGCTTCACCTTTGCACAAAAAGACTGATT